>NC_060952.1:58003652-58030147 GCF_022045245.1 Lucilia cuprina | reverse complement strand
ACATGCTTTCGAGAAGATCGCTATTTAAATTCAGCAAAATCGGTCGGTAAATAACGGAGATATGACCAAAAATCCGAGAGAACCTCTGCAAATTTCATCAAAAGATTTCATATTTTTTTCATATTTCGTTAAAAAAGCAACAACAACACTGTATATTAGAAAAAGATGTACACGTGTGTTTGTAGATGTATTTGGTTTTATTCAGCTGTGTATTTTTTTGTATGTTTGGATGCTGTTGGCGTCATTGCGTTGTTATTTTTGTTTTTCTGTGTTTTTCGTTATGTATGTTTAGATGTCTGTTGGTTTAGATGCCTTGTGTATTTTTATACCCTTCACCTTCGTGAGAATGGTATATATAAGTTTGCAATTCCGTTTGTAATTTCTATAATATAATTTTCCGACCCTATAAAGTATATATATTCTGGATCCACCGTCTGTCTGATCGCTATTTAAAATCAGCAAAAGCGGTCTATAAATAACGGAGATATAAGCAAAAATTCGAGACAACCTCTGAAAATTTCATCAAAAAAGCCACATTTTTTTCATACTTTGTTATAAAAGCAACAACAACACTGTGAATTGGATAAAGATGTACATGTGCGTGTGTAGATGTATTTTGTTTTATTCAGCTGTGTATTTTTTATGTTTGGATGCTGTTGGCGTCATTGAGTTGTATATTTTGTTTTTGTAAATTCTGTTCGTATAGTTAGAAGTCGGTTGGTTTTATTGCGTTGTTTATTTTGTTTTTCCGTGTTTTTAGTTATGTGTGTTGAGATGTCTGTTGTTTTAGATGCCTTATGAATTTTGTGTTTTATTTCGTTAGCGTTGTTGTTCATTTTGTTTTTCGTTTGGTAATGTAGACGGGAAAAATTTGAAATTTATGAAACTGATATGTTTAAAATACACTATGGTGAAGGGTATATAAGATTCGGCACAGCCGAATATAGCACTCTTACTTGTTTTTATTTCGTTTAGCGTTGTTGTTGTTCTTTTTGTTTAGCTTTTGATGTAATAATAATTTAGTCGGGAAAAATTATTATGTATGTTTAGATGTCTGTTGGTTATGATGTCTTGTGTATTTTGTTTTTTATTTCGTTTAGCGTTATTTTTGTTCATTTTGTTTTGCTTTTAATAATGTAGCCGGGAAAAATTTTATAAACTAATATGTTTAAAATACACTATGGTGAAGGGTATATAAGATTCGGCACAGCCGAATATAGCACTCTTACTAGTTTTTTCCTTAATTCGAATGGTTTACGTAGCTGTCGATGTTTGTTATTGTTTACATTTTTATATGTAATTTTAAATTTTTTGTGTTTAAAAAAAATGATTTTATATGTAAAGGTAAACATAAATTAATTAAAGTTGCATACGAATATGTGCACCTACTGTATTGAAAATATAATAATATTCCACTTCATATTCTTAAAATACAATTTAAGGGAATCGTTTTTACTAATGTTTTATTATACACGTACAAGGATTTAAATTCAATTAATAAAAAATCATAATTCATACTCTTAAAATTAATAAAATAAACTCCAGCATCCGAGAAAGCGAATTATGTTTATATATTGTTGATACTTGTAGAGGATGCCGAAATTGAAAATATAATTGCAGTTGAACGCTATTCCATCTATTCTGAAAACAAGGATACATATCAAAATATGACAAAAAGATTAAGGAGAAAATATTTGAGAACTTATCTGCCCATTAATCCTATAAATATAGTACCACCTAAGCCAAATGGTAAATTTTGGCGAACAGATCTCGGTCAAATTTGAAATAATTGCTTTAAGTTTTCTTGCAGTTGTTTTCTATAGTTTATATTGTTTTCGCACAGACGTTCCATTAGGATTTAAATACATTTTAGGCCGCAATTACTAAAAATCTTATCAAAATAATTTTTAATGATAATTTTTTTATTTTTTCAATATAAAATCTATCAATTTCAATATTGCTCAGAGTAAGTACAATTACACTTCTGTGTTTAAAATCAAATGTTTCCAAATATTAAACAGAATGCATGTAATTTTAATGTTAAAATGTTTATTATATTATAAACATGATTCTAAATACCCCCAAAATACTATATTTCGAGAGTATTTTTATGTAGAAATGTATAAGCATTTGTGCTACCCATATTGTGTTTAAATTTACGCATTTTCGGGAATTTAACATAAAAGTTTGCTTACTTTATACAAGTAATATTACATGCATTTTTTAGAGTGTATATGTAAAACAATATTGTTTAATTTGTTAACATTTAATAGATTTCAAAATGAAGCCATATGTAAAAGTAAGCTGCCGCTGTTCGGCAAAATTCTTCATATGTGTTTCTTTATATAAAGTATTCCAGAAGAGATTTTTTTAGTTAATCACGTTATATATCTATGTTAATATAAAACAATTGTTCAATTCACAATCGATGTTGTAGCATTGTATGCGTTGTATGTCAGCAGCTGTCATAACAATGTTGTTGGTATTTTGTATGCAAAAGCTCTATACAACTCATACGACAATTTTTCATATGTTTTTCAAATGTTGTAAGAAATTTTAGTGTTGCCAATTGTTTATTTCAACATATAAACAAAAATTCAAACGATTTTAGCATAACAAACGGTAAAGTGGTAACACTGAAATCAAAAACAAACAGCTGTTTTCAAAAACAAAAAAATAAAATTTTATTAAAAGCAGTTTATTTATTAGTTTAAAATGTGGAACAAAGAAAATAAAAGAATAGAAAATTCAAAAAAATTAATTTGGTTTATTTCGCATTTTTAATTAATTTAATATTTTTTGATTTTTTTCTTTTGACATTATTATGTGTATTTGTTTTGATTGCTTTTTTTCATTGAGAACATAAACTTATGACTTGTTGCAAAGATCTGTTCATAATCACTGTTACTAAACATTAGTAGGAACAATATACAACTTGATTATGAATTGAACAATAGTGTTTCAATTCGAGCAAAGAAGTGGTATTGGCCTTTATGGATCTCTACTCTAAATTCTTCGTTGGTAAATGCTTGGAAACTGGACCGTCGTCGTAACCAAAACAAAAGTATCAAATCGCAAAAGGAATTTCGATTAGAACTTGCGTATTCTTTAATGGTGAAACAGCAAGATATTGATTCAACGAGTGATGACAGTGCTGGTGACTCACAAACACATTCAATAAAATAATAAATATTTTTAGGCTAAACAAATGTTTTCTTCTATTTTTCTTTTAATAAATAATATGAATTGGTTTGAGTTTATAAAAAACTCTGTTTTTCTTTATTTACATTACATGGGAACAATATAACAAAAATGCGAAATAGTGCCCAATATTCGATTAATCGAACACCATTTTTCTCAAAAGCAAAAAATCTAAAAAAAGGGCTTCAGATTCGTGTTTTCTAATCCCAAATTATCAACCCACTACCAAGTTTTATAATGTTAATCGAAAAAAAATCCTTGGGACGATATGGGTTAATGACTATACTTTTTTTAAATAGATGTCAAAATTTAGCTTATAACGATAAAAAAAATTATTATTTTTTTCCACATTTTGTTTAATACTTAAAGTCAGACCAAAAAGTCCTATAAAAATTGATAATGAGCTTAAATTAGGAAATTTTGACCAATTACAAATTGATGTCAAAATTTAGCTTATAACGATAAAATAATTATTATATTTTTCCGCATTTTGTTTAATACTTAAAGTCAGTCTCTGGACCCAAAAATCCTTTACAAATTGATAATGAGCTTAAATTAGGAAATTTTGACTAACTTGTAGACAAATTTATGAAACTATCTTCGAGAAATTATACTGAAATCAGCATTTTCAATCACTGGTAGGGAACTAACTAACACTTTCAAATTAGTTGTTTTAATTTTTCCACGTGCAGTAGATTTTAAGAACTCTTCTGTTTAAATTTGGTCACACTTTACTTTAAAGCAAAAGGCTTCGGGGCATTTTATTAACTACATTAATACGTACCATTAACCATACAAAATTTCACGCGATTTTCTTGCTATTTGAAAAATTAACTGCAATTGAAGAAACTCTGAAACGATTATGAAAAATTCTGGACAAAATCATGAAAAATTTGGGCTCATTGCAAGATTTCAAAATTCTTAAAAAACAACAAAATTACTGTCCTAGGAAAATATGAAGAGTCCTTGAATTTTGACAGAGAAAGCAAAACAACTTTTAATTTGACAAACAATTTTGAGTTGTTCATTAAAGAGTAAAACCACCGTTTTTGTCTCATCATTGTTTCTCAAATACATCCATTTATACAAGTTTAATTTGAAAAGCTTGCAATAAATACGGCGCTACATACAGAAAAAGTTGTGCAGAATTTTTGGTGGATAATTTTCTAAAAGTATAAAAAGATATCGAAAGATCAATTCAGCCAAATTTCATATGAACAATGCTTTATATGCTTCATTTGAGAGGTCTGCTTATTTATATAAGATTTGCAAAAGTGCTGTCTTTCGGAACACTCTAATGAGTAGTCAAATACATATCATCATGGTTTTTTAGATTCGAGCCGCATTTAATCAAGATAATTTTTTCACTGATTTTTCACTGATCACGGATTTTTATTGTTTTATCGATTTAACAATAAATTTATATTTTATATTTTGATATAAAACTCGATTTTTATGGAAAATATTAGTGATTGTGCATCTTTATTGTTTCCTCGAATTGAGAGTTATTTAAAGTAAATTTTAAAAGAGTTGTATAAATGGAAATTGTAAGGGGAGATAAGAATGATTTTCTAGATAGATTTAAGTGTTATATAAGAAACCACAACCGATTTAAATTCGAATTTTTGTGAAAATGTAATATGAATATATCATTTACCCTATTTTAGGATGGTAGGAACCTACATCCGATTCTGATTTAAAATAGTTATTTTCTGATACACAGTAGTTTAAGGTTTTAAAATAAAAATAGTTTTCCGGTGGAAAATATAAGTGATGGGAGTCTTATATGTGGATCCACAACAATATAATTTTGATAAAAAAATTTCATATGGAGTTTTCTCGATCGTAGTAAACTATATCCGATTTTGTCTTATATAAATAACTATTTATTTTTGAGGATATACATCCGATTACAGGTTTTGAAATATGAATAGTTTTTCGGTGGAAAATATAAATGATGGGAGTATTATATACGAATCTACAATCGATTTTACGCTTTAGATGAAAATCGATTTTTGATAATAAATTAAATTGATTACAGATTTTTATTTTACGTAATCGCAAAGTTAGTTAAACATTATAGAGTTTTCAAATAAAACTAAATTTTTGATTAAAAATTTAACTAAATAATTTTCATATAATATAAGAAGTATATATCATGATCTTTAGCATTAAAAATGTAAAAAAGTGGACAGAAAAAAGTCATTGCATTTCATTTAGTTCACAACATTCCTGAAATTAGTGGTATTGGTGTATTTTTTGGATAGTATGTATTAAACATTCTCTTCCTCAAACTAACCTAACCTTTCACGATATAACTATTGTCATGCTTAATTTCATGAAGCATAAAATCCAGATCAAAAAGTTGGTCCAAAAATGCACTGTATGTTGCCAAAATTCTTGAAAATCGGTTCATAATTTTTTATATTTAGCCTAGAAATTTGGTGTTATAGCTGGTATTCTAAAAGTGAACATAAAAATATGTGTAGCATCCAATTAATATAATATAGAGTCTTTTTTAACTTGTGAGGTTACACATAAGTATTAATATGCCGAATTTTATGTAAATCGGTTTAGTAGTTATGTAGTGAGAGAGAATCATGTATATTTATTACTAGCTAATACCTGGTGTGCTTCGCTACCCCTATCGAAATTAAATACATAATAATTAAAAAAAATTATTTATTTAGTTACTGAATTATAAATTTTTCCTTAAAGGTTTATTATAATTTCTCTTGATGAAAATATATATCATTTATATTCAAAAATAATGCATTAATGATATATACCTTTATTCTAATGCCTTGGGATATACAATATTTTTTACCCTCTAGTATAAGTAAAAACCCCACCTAATGATTTTGAAAATTACAACCACAATAGTTTTTAAGATTAACAATATGTTACATATGAGAGATGCCAAGCAAATTATTGCAAGTTCGCCAATTTCTATCTATCTATCTATCTATCTATATATATATATATATATATATATATATATATATATATATATATATATATATATATATATATATATATATATATATATATATATATATATATATATATATATATATATATATATATATATATATATATATTATAATATATATATATATATATATATATATATATATCTACCTATCTATGAAAAATTTTAATTATCTAACATTTTTCAAGATATACGAAATTTTGTATTTAATTCATATATGTGGTGCCAAGCCCCGACTGAAATCCCGCCCATTATTTTCTAAATGTTCACATGAATGTCAAAGTTATTCAAATAAAATTTGAGAATTCTAGCTCTAATAGTTTCTTATACTCTTAATGTTCAGATGAATATCAAAATTCTTCAAGTGAAATTTAATGATTCTATCTTTAACAGTTTCTCAAATATGCGAATTTTTCTATTTTATTCATATTGGAGATCCAAGCCCCCTCAGATGACAGTTCTTCGTGCAAAATTTAGGAATTAAGTTGTATAAGTGGTATAAGATTCCTACTGTAATAGTTTCCAATATAAACGAATTTTTGTATTTAATTTATATGAAAGGTGTCAGGCCCCCTAACGCTAGTCCTCCCACATTTTATCCTAAATAATCATATTGACACTAAAGTGGCTCCGAAAAAATTTGAGGACTCTAACTGTGTTATCTATATTATCTCAAGAAAAGCGAATTTTTATTTATTTAATTAATATGGGAGGTGCCGCTCCCCTCATGTGTAGTTCGCCAATTTATTACCCAAAGTGTTTGCATGGATGTTACAGTTATTCATGCAAAATTTAAAGATTTTAACTGTAATAGTTTCCAAGATAAACGAATTTTTGTATTTAATTTATATGGGAGGTGCCGCTCGCCTCATGTGTAGTCCGACAATAATGAGCTTAAATTAGGAAATTTTGACCAATTTGTAGACAAATTTAAGAAACTATCTTCGAGAAATTATACTGAAATTAGCATTTTCAATCACTGGTAGGGAACTAAGGACACTTTCAATTTTTTTTTTTAATTTTTCCACGTGCAGTAGATTTTAAGAACTCTTCAGTTTAAATTTGGTCACACTTTACTTTGAATTGTAGTGTCCCTGGTGTAAAGAAGCAAAAGGCTTCGGGGCATAGAAAAGGTATACATAGAACTGAAACTGAGAATGACAAAACCTAAGTCTGCTGTCAAAAACCTAAGTCGTGAGAATGTATTAGTTGAAAAATATGTAACCCAACAAACACAAACTCTTTCGTTTAAAAAGTTTTTATATTTTTGTTTGACATTATATTTCGATATTTTATGAAATAATGTTTTGAATTAGCCATTTTTATTCAATATCAGTAAGAAACATCTTCTTTAAAAATTATTCTTAATTTTAAATAAACTCTTTGTGTTTGCTGGGTTGAGTCAATATTGACACTTAAAAATTATATTAAAAAAATAAAAACGATTGAAAAATTTGTTTTTTTCTGAAAATGTTTTCAATAATTTTATAGGAAAAACATAACTTTTAGCAGTGTTTATTGCAGCAGCAGGGGCTATTTTGCCAAAGGAATTGTGCTAATGCTAAAATTAACGCTTGATATGAACGATTATTGTTAATTTCAAAGCAGCCCAAATGCAGTCAAAATACACCCTACACCACACTAATGGGAACGGCATTTTGTTTATGTCTTAAAGTTTGTAACACCTGCGTCGATGTAATGATGTAATCCGTCCATAAATTAGCCTATTGAACTTTTTTTGTAAGCGGTACATGCTATACAAGAATAGGGTATTTATAAAATTAGGCTCAACAAATTTTATATATACGAAATTTTGATTACATATTGTTATAATGAGTAGTACATTCATTAATTAAGCAAACATCAATCTAATGAGCTTAAATTAGGAAATTTTGACCAATTTGTAGACAAATTTAAGAAACTATCTTCGAGAAATTATACTGAAATTAGCATTTTCAATCACTGGTAGGGAACTAAGGACACTTTCAATTTGTTTTTTAATTTTTCCACGTGCAGTAGATTTTAAGAACTCTTCAGTTTAAATTTGGTCACACTTTACTTTGAATTGTAGTGTCCCTGGTGTAAAGAAGCAAAAGGCTTCGGGGCATTTTATTAACTACAAAAATACGTACCATTAACCATACAAAATTTCAAGCGATTTTCTTGATATTTGAAAAATTACATGCAATTCAAGAAACTCTGAAACGATTATGAAAAATTCTGGACAAAATCATGAAAAATTTGGGCTCAGTGCAAGATTTCAAAATTCTTAAAAAAAACAAAATTACTGCCCTAGGAAAATATGAAGAGTCCTTGAATTTTGACAGAGAAAGCAAAACAACTTTTAATTTGACAAACAATTTTGAGTTGTTTTTGTCTCATCATTGTTTCTCAAATACATCCATTTATATAAATTTAATTTGAAAAGCTTGCAATAAATACGGCACTACATACAGAAAAAGTTGTGCAGAATTTTTTGGTGGATAATTTTCTAAAAGTATAAAAAGATATCGAAAGATGAATTCATCCAAATTTTATATGAACAATGGTTTATATGCATCATTTGAGAGGTCTACCTATTTATATAAGATTTGCAAAAGTGCTGTTATTCGGGACACTCTTTTGAGTAGTCAAATACATATCTTCATGGTTTTTTAGATTTGAGCTGCATTTAAAAAATGCCAACCAAATTTATATCAAGATAATTTTTTCATGGTATATTTAACTAATCACAGATATGTATCGTTATCTCGATTTAACAATAAATTTATATTTTATATTTTTGATCTAAAATTCGATTTTTATGGAAAATATTAGTAATTGCGCATCTTTATTGTTTTCTCGAATTAAGAGTTATTTAAACTAAATTTTTAATGAGTTGTATAAATAGAAATTTTAAGGGGAGATAAGAATGATTTTCTAGATAGATTTAAATGTTATATAAGAACCCGCAACCGATTTAAATTCGAATTTTTGTGAAAATGTAATATCAATATATCATTTACAATATTTTAGGATCGTAGGAACATGCATCCGATTCTGATTTAAAATAGTTATTTTCTGATACACAGTAGTTTACAGGTTTTGAAATAAAAATAGTTTTCCGGTGGAAAATATAAGTGATGGGAGTCTTATATATGGATCCACAACAATATAAATTTGATAAAAAATTTTCATATGGAGTTTTCTCGATCGTAGTAAACTATATCCGATTTTGTTTTCAAATAGTTATTTTTTGAGGATATACAGGTTTTGAAATATTAATAGTTTTTCGGTGGAAAATGTAACTGATGGGAGTATTATATACGGATCTACAATCGATTTTACGCTTTAGATGACAATCGATTTTTGATAATAAAATAAATTGATTATATATATATCTAAAAATACCTTTAGAAACTATAAGTTTATTAATATACAGAAAAACAAACTTCCTCTAAAGTTTGAGATTCCAAAAAAAAAAAAAAAAAATGAAAACTTTTAATATTTTTATAAAAGTAAAATTAATTGCTTTATAATCAGGAAAAAAATATATTTGTTGGACATGAAAATTGTTTTTAGAAAATTACAGTTTTCCTTTTGCTAACAATTTTCTTGCAATTTTTATATAAACTATTTTATTTCCAAAATATTTAGTATTTGGGCTTAGAAAGTGTCATAATTTATAAAAAGAATTTATTAGATGGTATATTTTCTAGGAGTAGTTAAGTTCTTAATTGGGAAAACTATTGATAATATATCAGAGATAATTATAAGTAAAATATATAGGTGTCTTAATATGTATTTGTTAAATTAAAATATTCAATACTTGGTAAATTTGTTAAATTCAAAACTCTAAATATTTGAACTGTGAGTTTTATTGAAAGATTAGGCAATAAAATTTACAATTATTTTTCTGAATTTATTATTAGCAAATAAAAATTAAATGAAATAAAAGTATTTGTTTACTTTTTGCATAAAAATGAGCTTGGTTTATGACAGTGCTTACATCTCCATTTCTTATTATGCTCTATTTTAACTATAAGATGCTTACTTTTTCTTATAGGAAGACTCTCTTTTGTATGTGTTTGTGAATCACCAGCACTGTCATCATCAATATCTTGCTGTTTCACCATTAAAGAAAACGCAAGTTCTACTCGAAATTTTTTTTGCGATTTGATACTTTTGTTTTGGTAACGATGACGGAAACAGTCCAGTTTCCAAGCATTTACCAACGAAGAATTTAGAGTAGAGACCCATAAAGGCCAATACCACTTCTTTGCTCGAATTGAAACACTATAATTTTCTACAGCATTGTCATATAAATCCACTCCTCCCATTCCTTTGTTGTAGTTTTTCAATAGTAGGGGTTGGTTATAATTTACAAAGCGACCGTGTTCTATTATTCTGCCATCACTATTTTTTCCATTTTTTACTGGCAGAGTGGCATATAGCTGATCAAAATTGGTGGCCACTGTAACTTCTTTATTGTCCTGCCAGCGGCAAATTAAAATTTTACTGTTGCTGTCAAACTGGAAATCATGATCGCTTCTTTCCTAACCTTTTCCAGTTTTAAGCACAGCTCCCCTGATTCTATTTGCCCTCAGAGTACCTGTTGCACACAATCTTCTTTCAGTCTGTAGGCACATGAGATAGTAAGAAGTAAAAAAGTTGTCGAAATACACGGTATGCCTATCTGCAAATTCTTTATTTTCTAACAAGCGAAGAACCACATCGGTATGTAGGGGTATGCAGTCATAAAGATATCCATTGGCCGAGCAGAGGCACCATAGTTTATAGCCGAAACGAATTGGCTTACCGCGTATAAACATTTTGCAAGAATGTCGTCCAAAATATGGTACCATTTGCTCATCAACCGACAAATCTTCCTCCCAAATTCCGAATTGCATAAACTTTTTGTTGATTATCTCGTACAAAGGACGTATCTTGTATTTTATGAAATAAATAAAATAAATATAAAAAAATAAATTTCGAGAGAATTGAATAATACCTTTGAAACTGTTGCAGATGTACATAATATAATTTGCGTTATAAGCTACTTACATCACCATGCAGAATCAAGTCATCATCAAAATTTTCTTTGTCCGTATTTTCATCCGCTTTATTAGGAGGTATAATGTAAATTTTGTCTAGCTCTGCCTCCTCATCACTCCAGCTATCAAATATTGCCTCCAGCTCATATTTTGTAAGAGCGCGTTTTGATCCCGAGTGTTTATTCATTATTCAAAAGTTTTTTAATAAAATGTTTCTACTCTAAGTTACATTGACCGCGTTTAATTGTCAATAGAAAATTAATTATTGAAAAGGCTGCAGACGTACATAATGTAATATGTAAATCTACTTATTATAAAAATGAAAAAGCATTTTATTCTATTTTTATTTTTTCATCTTTAATAAAGAATGTGACAGCACTATATAAACACAATAACTTTATTTCTGTTAATTCAAATTCGTGAATTAGTTACAATATGTTAATACGCGACCTCTTCTGAAAAAAAAAAACAAAAGTGCTAAATAGTGCCCAGTGTTCGACAAATCGAACACTACTTTTTGAAGTCAAATTACAAAAATTCAAATTTTTTTGCTGTTGTCGAAAGTTCTTATATTTTCTTATATTTTATACATAGTTTTCAGTTTTTAAAATTATGCTAAAATTAATGGGTTTTCTTTACCCCTATTATAAAAGGCGTAATTGAAGTGGGCAAGAACTTATATTAATACCCTACACCACTTTAATGGGGAGGGTATATTGGGTTTGTGCTGATGTTTGTAACATGCTATGTCCGTCCGTCCGTCTGGCTGGCTGTCCATGTAAACTTTGTGCGCAAGGTACAAATCGGTCCATTATTTCGTCTAGCCCCAATACAACCGTACCCCCAAATAGGGCCTTTTGGCTTATAATTAATTTAAATGGTCTATTATGTTAACAAAAGTCGACAAAACTTAGTTTTATAGAACTTTAAATAACACAGTAATGATCGGGCTTCATTTGACCATATCCCCCATACAAACTCCCCTTCAGAAAATGACTTAAAGGTCAAAATTCACTTACAAACACTAATAACACTTTTAAATTCTACATAAATAATATTGAAGAAGACTTAACTCCCCCTACCAACATTTTTAAGGAGCTTTGAGCCCTGTTAAAAAAATCTCTTTTTTCCAAAAAAAAGTAAAAATATTCCGAAATAAAGTTAAAAAAAAACAAACCAAATGCTTTATTTTTTTAAACAATCCCCATTTTTAACATACATACCGACTGGTATAGGGTATCATATGGTCGGCTACGCCCCACTATACAATCATACTTTTTTTTTATTTGTAGATAACCCCTTACACTATATAATCATTAACAAAAATTAGTTTCTAGTCTTACCAAAAATGAGAAAAAAATTTACAGAAAAGCAATAAATTTACTGTTCGAAAAATCGAACATTGGGACGATATGGGTTAAAGATAGAAAAATATTCTTTTTAATTTTCGAAGAAATCCGGGCAACGCCGGGAACACGCAGCTAGTTTCATTTAATTTCAAAAATAATACATTAATGATATATTTACTTCTTACTTCCTAAAATTTAATATATACCTTTAGTCTTAAAAAATAATTTTTATTCTTGGGATATACAATGGGATATACATAATTTTCCTTCTAGTGTAAATAAATAACCCCATTTAACGATTTTGAAAATTACAACCACAATCGTTTTCCAGATTAACAATATGTTACATATGAAAGATGTCAAGCAAATTATTTCAAGTTCGCCAATTTGTTTCTATCTATGAAAAATCTATCTATAAAAATCATGTATTGAATTCATATATGTGGTGCTAAGCCCCCCACTGAAATTTCGTCCGTTATTTTCTAAATGTTCACATGAATGTTAAAGTTATTCATATAAAATTTGAGAATTCTAGCTCTAATAGTTTCTTAGAAAACTACTTTTACTATTTAATTTACGTGGGGCCTTCAAGCTCGCCAGATTAATGTCCGCCCTTTATCCTCAAATGTTCAGATGAATATTAAAGTACAGTAGGACCTTGATTATCCGTGATTCAATAACCCGGGATGGAAAAGTATTTTTTTTTTTTGCATCGACTTTATTCTATTTTGGATATACTTAAATTTTTCAGCATTGTTTAACCGTGATTATCTCTATTATCCGTAATTATGAGCAAATTCTGTCATTTTTTAACAACCATGAACAATTAGAACAGATCGAAAAGCGGAATCCCCGTAAAACGGAAATACTAAATTATAAAATAAGAGATAAATAACAATACACGATTATTTTTAGAAATTACATAAAATGAAATCCTTATCAACTGTTTTCAAACAAAATTATTTTTTTATATTTTTTTTAAATCATGTATGAATATAAAATAATTCAATTTATTTCGTTTTTATATAAATATGATTTTCCGGTCCCGACCATCACGGAAAATCGTGGTCCCACTGTAATATAAGCTAAATTTTATGAATCTAGTTTTATATTTTCCTAGATAAACATTTATAGTATAACGAGCGAACTTTTAATGGGGACAATGAATGAAATACATATTATTGTTTATCTATGAATTTAATAGAAACAAGTAAGAGTGCTATATTCGGTTGTGCCGAATCTTATATACCCTTCACCATAGTGTATTTCAAACATCTTTTATAAATTTTAAATTTTTTCCCGACTACATTATTATTACATCAAAAGCTAACAAAAAGAACAACAACAACGCTAAACGAAATAAAACACAAAATACACAAGGCATCTAAACCAACAGACATCTAAACATAATTAACGAAAAACACAGAAAAACAAAAATAACAACGCAATGACGCCAACAGCATCCAAACCAAGGATGCCCAAGCCCTATGCGCTTGGTACTCTTTTGTTTTTGTAAATGCGCTTAACAATAGCAATACGTTGTTGTTGTTCTTAACAGTATACAAGCAAGAGTAAAACAACAACACTTTCGTATTCATTGCTGGTAAACATTGACGAGACATAGATTTTGTTTTTGATTATCGTAAAAAAATTGTTTTAAAAAGCACTTGGAAAAAATTTGTGTTAGTTTTAAATTTCAAACTTACATTATTCGCATAAAAATTATTGTACAATAACTCACAATCTACTCTCATATAATTGAAAACGTTTTAAATACTTTTTTCTATTCATTAAAAAATATATTTGCAAAACAAAAGGGAAAATTATTTTATTTTAACAAAAAATGCAAATCATATTTTTTTGCTGTGTATTTTATTGTATGTTTGGATTCCAAACATACAAAAAAAATACACAGCTGAATAAAACCAAATACACCTACACACACGTGTACATCTTTTTCTATATACAGTGTTGTTGACATTTTTTGATGAAATTTTCAGAGGTTGTCTCGGATTTTTGCTCATATCTCCGTTATTCACCGACCGATTTTGCTGATTTTAAATAGCGATCTTCTCGAAAGCATGTCTAATAGATTTATTGAAGATTCGGATCTCGCCGATATCTGGGGTCCTCTAAAAACTGATTTCAACAGACAGACGGACATGGCTTAATCGACTACGCTATCTATAAGGATCCAGAATATATATACTTTATAGGGTCGGAAAATTATATTATAGAAATTACAAACGGAATGACAAACTTATATACACCCTTCTCACGAAGGTGAAGGGTATAAAATAGTTATCTTAGAAACTATTAAAGCTAGAATCGTCAAATTTTATATGAATAACTTTGACATTTTTGTGAACATTTAGAAGATAATGGGCGGGATTTCAGTGGGGGGCTTGGCACCACATATATGAATTCAATACAAGATTTCGTATATCTTGAAAACTTTTAGATAAATCAAAATTTTCATAGATAGATAGAAATTGGCGAACTTGCAATAATTTGCTTGGCATCTTTCATATGTAACATATTGTTAATCTGGAAAACTGGTTGTAATTTTTTTTATACCAGAGGGTTTTTATTTATACTAGAGGGTAAAAAATATTGTATATCCCATGGCATTAGAATAAGAATTATTCTTTAAGACTAAATTATATATTAAATTTTAGCAAGTAAGAAGTAAATATATCAATAATGTATTATTTCAAAATTTAAATGAAATATATTGTCATCAAGAGAAATTATAATAAGAAAAATTTTATAATTTAGTAACTTATTAAATAATTTTTTTGATTATTATGTATTTAAATTCGATAGGGGTAGCGAAGCATACCGGGTATTAGCTAGTCTATTTATGTAAAAATGAATGTGTGTTTGTTTGTATGTTTATATGTTTGAACGTTATAGACTACTAAACGGCTGTACCGATTTTCTTGAAATTTTCAGACCATATACCTGTATATCTGGAATAGGTAATAGGCTACTGTTTATTTTGAAATTTAAAGTGGGCGTGGAGCCACGCCCATGTTAAGAAAATATAAAATCCGTATATTTGAGGTAATATAAAAGTTGGAGTCCTCAAATTTTGTTGGAGCCACTTTAGTGCTAATATGATTATTTAGGATAGAAAGTGAGCGGACTAGCGTTAGGGGACGTGGCACCTCTCATATAAATTAAATACAAAAATTCGTTATTCTTGGAAAGTATAAGAGTTATGGTCTTAAAATCTTGCACGAATAACTTTAACATCCATGTAAACATTTAGGGTAATAAATTGGTGGTCTAACCATGAGGGGAGCGGCACCTTCCATATTAATTAAATACAAAAATTGGTTTTTCTTGATACAATATAACAGTTAGATTCCTCAAATTTTGTCGGAACTACTTTAGTAACTTTATGATTATTTATGATAAAATGTGGGTGTACCAGCGTTAGGAAGCGTGGCACCTCCCATATAAATTAAATACAAAAAGTCGTATATCTAAGAAACTACTACAGTTAGAATCTTATAATTTTGCACGAATAACTTTAACATCCATATAAATATTTAGTCTATTAAATTGTCAGACTACCCATTAGGGGCGGCACCTCCCATATTAATTAAATACAAAAATTTTTTATCTGGGAAATCAATACAACTAAATTCTTAAAATTTTTACGGGGAACTTTAATATTCATCTGAAAATTTAAAAAAAAGAGCGGGGCCCCAACATGAATAAAATAGAAAAATTCGTATATCTGAGAATCTATTAGAGCTAGAATCTTTAAATTTTACTTGAAGAATTTTGACATTCATCTCAACATTTACGAATAAATTACAAAATATTGTTTATCTAGGAAAATATAGAACTAGAAGCCCACATGGATTAAAAAAAATCGTATATCTAAGAAACTATTAGAGCTAAAATCTTCAAATTTTATATGAATAACTTGGGCCTTGGCACCACATATATGAACTAAATACAACACTTCGTATATCTTGAAAACTGTTAGATAATTCAAATTTTTCATTGCTTTGCATCTCTCATATGTAACATATTGTTAAGCTGGAAAAGTATTGTGGTTAGAATGTTCAAAATCTTTATGCGGGTTTTTTATTTATACTAGAGGGTAAAACAAAAAATATTGTACATCCCAAGGCAGAAGAATATGAATTATTTTTTTAAGAATAAAAGTATATATTAAATTTTAGCTAGTAAGAAATAAATAGATCATTAATGTATTATTTAAAAATTTAAATGAAATATATTGTCATCCAGAAATTATAATAAACCTTCAAGAAAAATTTATAATTTAGTAGCTAAATAAATAATTTTTTTGTTATTATGTATTTAATTTCGATTGGGTTAACTAAGCAAACAGGGTATGATTAGTATGGAATAAAAATTTAGTTGTATAATAACCAAATTTCTTAATATTTATGCTACATTTTTGTAGTATTTAGAAGGGTTGTTATTCGAAAAAAATTATTCGATTAAACGAGGGAAAACTTTTGTTTTTCTTTGAACGAATAAAATATTTTCAATTTAGAATAAAGAATAACAATTTTTGTACAATAATAACACCTTTTTGCAATTTTTAAAAATGTATTTCTATGGATTTTTTAAATGCTTATAAGTGATACAATGGGAAATTGCAAAGTGTTTAGGATTGCTTTAAGAAGTTGTGAGTCGGTTGTACGAAAGACCAAAATGTTGCGATATTTTTGCGAATGAAAATGTTTGTCGTTCAACAATATTCTATTTTACTCTTTATTTTGGTGACCGCAGAGCTATCATATCTTGGGCGCGTAAAAACAATAAAAAAGTGAGAGTGTTATATTCTGCTGTGCCGAATCTCAAAACAAACAAAAAATACTCACCATCAAAATGTCTACCATATACCGTTAAAGGAATGCTCCCCTATAAACATTAGGGTGATATTTGGAATATGGCTTAAGTCAATTATGGACTGAGCTCTTTTGAAATACACTCTTATAAATTTTTGTTTAAATTTACACTATTTATTGTAGGTAACCAGACTCCTAGTATAATTAGTGTAAAAATACATGTTGAAAAATATTTAAAATTTTAAACACATTGTATGTA
The DNA here is from genome assembly GCF_022045245.1 of Lucilia cuprina. Taxonomy (NCBI): domain Eukaryota; kingdom Metazoa; phylum Arthropoda; class Insecta; order Diptera; family Calliphoridae; genus Lucilia; species Lucilia cuprina. The sequence goes on along the minus strand of NC_060952.1, from coordinate 58,012,475 downwards.
AAAATTCCAGATACAAATTTTGTACTTTTCTCTACATATGTGTTTAAAAATGTTTAGCTACATTCCAAAATCGAGCAAATTTAAATTTTTTGTGTCTAATAAAACTATTCTTTATATGTAAATTTAAAATAAAAATGTTTAATAATACAAATGAAAATATGTATGTATACTAGAGTGCTCCAAGCTTGTATGAAGGAAAAAAAAATTATCCTACAGGCCGCCCCCCCACTAGAATTGTTCTATGGGTTATAATAATAAGTCGTGCAAAAAATTAGGTCAATAGGATTACGTTAACTGGTGCCGCAACGGCTCTGAAATTTGAAGATGCATTTACAAGGCGAAAATATGCAATTTTTTCAGTTTTCACAAGAGCTTTGTCATTAAACAATTTGTTTTGCATTTTATTGTCAAAGAATCGTAATGTACACAGAATTAGCGTTACAAAAAGATAAAAAAACACAAAAATTGGTTGAAAAATGTAAAAGTTATCAAAAATTCCCCAGGCCATTATCATGTCTCATAGCACTCGAATTCAAAATGTGATAAAAATATAAACATATTTTTGAAAATATTCTAATCAAACAATTGTGTTACTTAAAATACATCTGTAGTTACTTAAATATTAGTTTTTGTCCTTATAGAATTACGTAAACCTGTTCTCAGCTATGGTCGAAAAATTTTGATATTTTTAACGGTCGTTTCAAAATTCAAATTTTAGTTTTTTTGATACTTTGTTAAACAAATTTCAATATTTTTGGGAGAACTCATAGGGATTTATGGACAACAGATTAGGGAATAAAACAGTAAACCTTTTGTAAATTTATTAGTCCACATAATTCTAAATTAAAATCCAGAGTTCCATGCAATTTGGATGCCATTAACCCATAAACTTTAAAGGTCAAAGGTCAAAGGTCAAATTTTGTAATATTTGCAATTTTTAATGGAAACTAGTCGAAATTGTTTCTTTTTTTAGGTAGATTATCACTAAACTTAAGAAATTTATTTATTAACAACCGATTTTTACAGTAATAGTGAAAAAAAATAATTAACCCTTAAACGGCCTTGGGATCAAAATGACCCCGATGTTTTAAAAACATGCCAATTTGGACATATTTCAATAAAACCCGTTTGCAATCCCATTAGTTCAGCTTAAAAAATTTAGGCATTAAATCCTTTTGAATATGGTGTCAATTTGAACCATAATACTTTTTGTAATCGATTTAAATTTGGTATTAAAAACTAAGATAACATAATCTATATTTGTAATATAATTTTCCAGTTTTATTTTAAAATATTTAATGCAAATAATATTTAAATACATTTTTAAGATTTCATTATTTTTATTTATATATATTATATTTTTTATAATACCCAATTATTTTATTTATCAATTTGCTGAATTAATGGGATTGCAAACGGGTTTTATTGAAATATGTCCAAATTGGCATGTTTTTAAAACATCGGGGTCATTTTGACCCCAAGGCCGTTTAAGGGTTAATTAATTTTGATCACTATTATTGTAAATATCGGTTGTTAATAAATAAATTTCCTAAGTTTTGTGATAATCTACCTAAAAATAGAAACAATTTCGACTAGTTTCCATTAAAAATTGCATATATTACAAAATTTGACCTTTGACCTTTAAAGTTTATGTGTTAATGGAGTCCAAATTGCATGGAACTCTGGATTTTTATTTAGAAATATGTGGACTAATAAATTTACAAAAGGTTCCATTTAAAATACACAACAATATAATAAAAAGGCTAATTTTGCAAAATATTACAAAAAAATGTGTTTTTTTTTCGAAATCCGATGAATTCAAATTGCAGGTACAGACAAACTATAAGAGTTATTGACCCAATTTTTTACTGTTTTATTCCCTAATCTGTTGTCCATAAATCCCTATGAGTTCTCCCAAAAATATTGAAATTTGTTTAACAAAGTATCAAAAAAACTAAAATTTGAATTTTGAAACGACCGTTAAAAATATCAAAATTTTTCGACCATAGCTGAGAACGAATTCAAGTGCTCTGAGACACGATAATGGCCTGGGGAATTTTTAAAAATTCGAAACTTAGTTTTTTAGGAGCACTCTAATGTATACATATCAAATGTTTAATAATAAACTACCAATTATTACTAAAATTAAGAAAATGCAATATATTTTTTAAGGTGTTTTTTAAATAAAATGATTAAAATTAAGGCTATAAGCGAACAAAGAAATAAATATATAAATTTAACAATCCAATACAAAGAAATGAGATATCTTAACAACTATTTAAAAGTGCCAATCTTTTTTATCAATGTATATACTTTTGGTGTATCAAAGCTTTCATACAAAAGTGTTTTATAATTGTACCGTTTATGTATTTATCTCAATGCCATAAAAAATAGCTTTTTCATAATTTGTATCCAAAAAAATGTGATTGATTTTAAGTATTTTAATATTACCATCATCGTTCAAACATGTTATAACATAATCATTTTCTTTAAATTCAGTATTAAGAAACATAATTTTCTTTGTTACAAACTTTAAATCTTCTGGTAGATATTGAACATATCTTTATAAATTTGGTCAGCATTATCAGATATGATGTTTTTTCTGAAACGATCTCTATAGCAATTTGCTTGGAGTTGTTGATGTTTTAAAGAAAGTGAATATGTAAAGTTTTTTAAATTTTTTGATATTTGCTTGAAATATGAATGTTTTTGTTCAAAACGCATTGTCCACAAATGACTCAATCAACCAAAATTTTTAATTTGATCTGGATAATGATGTTTTGGATACAAATTCAACTGGGGGAAACATTCTCTTCGAAGTTCCATGTACATTTCTTAAGTAGATTTAGCTGATCTTCATTAATTTCAGTACTGCATATCAATCTACTCATTTCAATAATTGCTGTTAAAAACTGCCACACGGGATCATCATAATCTACAGAACATTTCAAAAACATAAGAGGAAAAAGAAAGAGAAAAAGCCGGATTTCGTCTGCTTTTCATTTTTAAATCCAAGATTGGAAAAGACAGTGATAATTTAAAATCTTTACGTAGTTTCATATAAAACATATTAAATCGGCCTTCTGTAAATTTATGTTGTTCACAAAAATATTTGCATATTTCCAATAGATCGTAAGGAATAATGCCTTCATACAAATCGTGTGCTAAACAAGAAGGAAGACCTTCACACACATTGAAATAATTTAGTTCATTTAAACATGAAGCTTTATTTAAACCCATACATAATTGAGGATTAATATAAATATTCTTAACAAATTCTAAATAATTGACTGGATTTCGTTCTTCAGCTTTATTTAAATCTTGTTTTTGAAGAGAATCTCGATTATAAAAACAAAATCTGCAAAAATATTTGCTGGTATTGAAATTTTCCATGAACCCACCAATTTGATGACTTCCCAAGTTATCGCCCAATACTACTATTAAACTTCCCCGATATGTTACAGACGATCCAATAATAGTAACAATAATACCTGTATCTTCAAGCTCCTTCAAATCACATATTAATGACTTTAAAATGGTTTCAAAACCAAAAGTTTTTATATGACTTTCTTTTGATAATAGAACAAGTTGAATATTTCTAATGCTTGATATATATTGATAGGGAATGTTTCCAATTATCATATATACTCCAATTAATTAATGTTTCTTTTTTGAAGATCCTAATGGATTGCATATTTCAATAAAATATTGAAATAAAATTATTTCAATCTTTTTACCATCTTTGTTTAAAAAGCTATTTTATAAAATAAATCATTGTTGTAATCAGAATATACATTCTCTTTGTTTTTCCATATCAAAAAAAGCAAAGAAGTTTTCATCACTTAGTAAAGACTTTATAGTTTCTTGTATTGGAACGTAATAAAAAAAATTATGAAAATTGTTAACGCTTAGATAAATTTTTACCGGTTTAATAATATACTGTTTTTTTCGAAAAAGATCTTTCTTTTATAATTCGATTGAAAAGTTTTAAGTTCCGATACTATGTTATTGCTAGACATAGCGTTTATAAGCTCATTTTTGTACTAAGAAATGTTGTAATCCGTACAAATCTGTGTTATTTTTTGGATGTTTGCAGCATTTTCATTGTTTAAAACTTCCATAAATTCTGATATAAGGAAATTTATTATTTTATCCGTAATACTGTACTCACATTTCAATTTTAAAATAGTGTTAGCAAAACTAAAATTTGATATATTATTCATATTTTTCTTATCATTGGAATCTAAAAAGGAATTTAAAACTGAATTTTTCTTGATAGCAGTATTTTTTTTTTTCTTTTTCACTGTGGTGCCTGTAAATATGGACTTTAAAAAAGCCTTTTGTTTTAAAAACTTTACCACAGTTTTCCAATGGACATATAACATATGAATTATCTTCTAGGTGATTTACGCTGTGAGATATTATTTTTATATACAATTTTTGCATTCATAGTATAGTCCGCATACTGAAGTATCTGACTGTTCCTTGTTGTGGTATCGATACAGATGATTTTTGAAAATTTTGTACGTAGAAAACCTCTTAAAACACTTCGGTTGAACTCATTTGAAATTCGCATTTCTCAGCAATTTGTGTGTACATAAATGATTTTGATATATGTTAATTTTTTTAATTCTATAAGACAAATTTCACACTTATACATCTTCAGTGAACAGTCTGTTTAATTCTTTGTTTTTAAATATTTTTAATACAAAACTTTTCCAGGTTTTTATTATTTAATAAATGTTTGACAAATATTCTTCGCACAATAAAAATAAGTAAAATTACATATTTTGTGTCTAAGAAATAAATTTAAACATTGTATATGTAATTTTATATTTAAAATCTTTATTTTATTATAAACATGTTTACAAACATTCAAAATACTACAATTCATCATACTTTTTGTAGACAGATTTTGGTTCATACAGAACGTGTTTACGTTGAATATCATATTTGTACTCGACACACATAAAACTTATGTGTGTCGAATTTCTTCACTATATTCCAATTTTTAAGCCAGTAATGAGCGTTAAAGTAATTTTCTAAATGGGACCTTATAATAGGGACAATTACAGGCCGATCTTAAAAAAATTTGGTAGAAAGATTTTGGGTCATATGAAACTTATTAATATCGAATTTCATTGCTATACTCGTGCTTTTAAAGCTGTCAACTTGAATGGGGGCTATCCGAAAAAGTGAACCGATATTTCCCATTTTCAATACCAAACAAATCTTGGCAATAGAAAATATTTGTACGACAGACGGACGGACACGGCTAAATCGTCTTAAAATTTACTAAGGACCCAGATTATATATACTTTTATGGGTCTGTGACCAATATTTCGATCGAAATCAATATACCCCCATCTTTTTTGATAGTGGGTATAAAAATTAAGCTACAATACGTATTTTTAACTGTTGAAAACTATTAAAATTTTTATTTATTATAAAAAATAAGAAATAATTTACAATTAAATTGCAATTACACGCACACGCTACCTGCTTTATTAAAAATTTTGTTTTACAATATAAAGTTGTATTAAGAGATTGTTTTAAAAGTTGTAACATTTGTCTGCAATAGGCGCAACTTTTAACTTTTTGAAATTACTCCCCCCAAACACTCGAGCTGGATCCGCGGCTGATATGTGTGATAGGTTAAATCGCAGACAGATATTGCCCATCATAAACAGCAAAAAATTAATTGTTCAAATTTGTTTAAATTATTAAAATAAAAGGTTTTATTCGTTCGAATAATTTTTAAGATTTAGTCGACTCCTCGAATAAAAAATTATTGTTAGTTCTTATTCGAATAATGTATATAAGTGTATAAAAATGTATATAAGCTTTTAATATCTACAATTAATATTCTTTTAAAAAATAAATGAAGTAGGATATCATTTGTTCGTCCATTCCAGCTTTTTTTTCTTACTTGTTAATATTTAACGTAGCTCTTGGCTACAAGCCAATAGAATTATTTTCTCATTATTTTTAACCAATCATTTTGAATAATATTTATAGCAGGGAGGAGTTAAATCAACCCTTAACCAGAGTGTTATGTACCCACCACCAAAGAATATAAGGCGCAAAATAATACGTTTTTTAATTTGGATTTTTTAAAATTAAATAATTAATACAACGATTTTTTTATGATATAAAACCTATATGAATTTCTTTACTTTGGCAGTCTAAATCCAGATAAAATATAAAAAATCTAGGACACAAAATGTATGAATTATTTATAAAGAAAAAAATGCTAAGGTAAATTAGGAGGATGAATTTAATATATAGAGTTGTAGTTATTTTTAATATGTATAAAAAGTTTTACTGGTCTTTCTCATAACACTCTAACAATGGATTCCTATCACAAACATATTAAAAATTAAGCTGCATTAATCTTAAATCTTGGTGAATAGATGCCATTTTTATAACGACCACCACCATCAGTGGTGATATATAGAAATGTTATTGCAATTTTTTCCCGATTAGTCCATAATTGGTCATAGCTCCCATACAATGTCTCTACACGAAAATCACTTAAACGCCCATAACTCATAACCTTTATAAAAAATTTGGAACAAATATTATAGTTTTCTATACCGAAATGTTACAGCAAATATTTTTTTGGTTACAGCTTCCATACATGGTCTCTACACGAAAATTACTAAAACGCACATAAGTCATTACTTAATTAAAATATTTATAAAAAGTCTACCTTTACTGTATACAGAAATGTTAACGCAAAAGTTTTTCCGATCGGTCCCTTCCCGAAAATCACTTAAACACACATAACACATAACTTATTTATGATATTTATACAAAATTTGGCACAAATATTACTTTTACATACGGAAATGTTACCGTAAAAGTTTTTTCCAATCAGCCACAATTGGTCATAGCTAATTAAGATATTTATACAATACTAGCTAATACCCGGTGTGCTTCGCTACCCTAATCGAAATTAAATACATAATAATCAAAGAAATGATTTAAACTATAAAATTTTTTCTTAAATATTTATTACAATTTCTCTTAATGACACTATATTTCATTTAGTTAGTTAGTTAGTTAGTTAGATAGTTAATTAGTCAAACTAAATATATTTCATTTTACTTTTTTTTACCCTCTAGTATAAATAAAAAACCTACTTAACGATTTTGAAAAAAATGGGAGGTGCCGCTCCCCACATTTGCGATTCATATGGAATAAGTTGATCTCATAGTGGATAGACGTGTTTTAAATCGCTCTTACGAGAAAAAAACATTGTAAACATAAATTCTTAATTAAAATATAAAAAAGATAAGTACAGCGAATAGGCGATAATTAAATACACACTCATCATCTCTTTCAAGTGCGCCAAAACAAAACAATTGTGTAGATAATAGCGCAAAAGAAAAAATAAATAAAAAAAACAGATTCAAAAATAACAACAAACAAGAGATCTCCTCTCCCAAGTGCGCCAAAGCAAGAAAATTGTGTGGAAGACAACGCAGAAGAAAAAATAGAAAAACAAACAACTGATACAATGGTTGATGACAATAGTAATGCTAATGTGAACAATATTAAAAATAGTAGCTATAACAATATTAACACTATAAAAACCATTAATGATAAGGAAGATCAAGCCCAATGTCAAAGAATACTGGTGCTATACCAAAAAACAAGCCAAATACATTGAGCTCGCATAAAACGGAAAAGATCCAAACTGGAATGGACCGTTATGTCACTTATACAAAACGTAAGTCCAGCCCTAGGATTTCAAAATTGGAACCAAATCCAAAACAGGCGAAAACAAATTCGGTAAGTCAAAATCGTTTTGCACTCCTTGACAACCAGGAAAGTGAAAAAGCACCATCCATGCCTCTAAAAGACCACAAGCCACCTCCCCTCCATTTGCGCGATCCTACCACAAATCTATTGCTTAATAAGTTGTCCCAACTTGTAGGCAAAGAAAATTTCCACGTAGTCTCCCTACGCAAAGGAAACATTCAGGAAACAAAAATACAGACTTATTCAGAAAAGTCTTTTAGAACAATAGTTGATGGTTTTGAATAAAGGCGCTAGAGACTGAAGGTTATGAAGTGAAGTCCATTCACAATATATTTAACAAGGACAAAATTCCTTAACCAATGTTTAGAGTTGAAATTACTTTTAACTCTTCACAATTGAAGAAAAAGGGTGATACTCATCCTATATATAGTTTAAGATATCTTCTTAATCGCAAAATAACTGTAGAGGAACCCATTAAACGCAGATGTCCTCCCCAATGCCTAAATTGCCAAGTGTAAGATGCGGAGACATCCATAAAAGCCAAGATTGTCCCCACCCAAAAACAGATAACAATAAAAGAAAATGCAGTAACTGTGGTCAAAATCACACTGCTAACTATCGCGGATGTCCAGTATATATACACATGCAACAATTAAATAAGGCCAGAAGACCTTATGCTCAATATAAAGCTTCTAACTTCCCAAGTCTTCCTAATACTTCTAGTGCTCAATATAGAAGTATCACAAATAAAAGCAATCAGAATAAATCGTATGCCCATACGACAAAAGTGGGTTCCGTTACCCAAAGTAATGCAAAACAAACTTCTAGTGCCCAATATAAAAGTCTTACAAATAAAAATAAAAAAATGCAAACAAATAATGAAAATAATACCACGTTATTTTCATATGCACATATTCACATGCAGAATCAAAGCATGCTCATGCAGATCCTACTAAATAAGAAATGAATTCCCTAAGAATTTGTTTTTGGAATGCTAACGGCCCACAGTGGTATAGGAAAAAAAAAAGAGGGAAATAATTCGGTAACTTCTAAACG
>NC_060952.1:58002305-58003552 GCF_022045245.1 Lucilia cuprina | reverse complement strand
ACGAACAAAAATTATTTATTGTACTCAGTTTAGCGAACAAATACTAATAAAATTATTTGAATGAACATTTTACAAAATTACCAAAAAACTATGTTGTCAAAAAATTTACCGTTGTTTTAAGCGGTGTTTTTTTTGTTTTCTTTTGATGTTTTTGTTTGTTTTTAAAATATGATGATTAGTTATGTGTATTCCTTTCTAATGTAAACATCAAAATGAGTACAAGAAAAGACTTTGTTTAAAAGATAAATTAAAAATTGTGGATGATCATCGAAATGGCTTACGTGTAACAGATTTGTATAAAATGTATGGTATAAAAAAATCCACAATTTGTACCATTTTAAAATCTAAGGAGAATCTTCTGAAAAATGCGGAAACTACAAATTTTGGGAGCAAAAATAGAAAGGCTATTAAACAGGGTGAATTCCCCATAATGGAAAACCGGCTCTTTTCTTGGTTTCAAAGACAGCGGCGTTGTCATAATCCCATAACTGGTGCAATTTTACAATTCAAAGCCAAGGAAATTCATAAAAAATTATGATTTTTTACGGATGAAACCGGGTTATTTTGGAAAGTTTTACCTGACAAAACATATGTTCATTCCGGAGAAAGGAGTGGGCCGGGCCGAAAAATATCAAAGGAACGAATCACATTTTTGGTTTGTAGTAATGCCAGTGGTTCGAAAAAAATTAAACCTTTGCTAATTGGAAAATCACGAAGTACTCGTGCATTTCGGAATAAAACGTTGCCTGTGGATTATACCCACTCGAAAAATGCTTGGATGACATGTACACTATTCAAAACATGGTTTTTCAACAATTTTGTACCTCAGGTAAGTTCATACATACATTTTTATAACTTAGTCTTATTTTATTTTAAATTTTAGGTAGAAGAGTTTCTAGCACAAAACAATTTGCCTCTAAATGCTATTCTCCTTTTGGATAATGCACCCTCTCATCCTCCTGCAGAGGAATTGGTAAAACAAACTCATAGTGGCAAAATTTGGGCGCATTATATGCCCCCTAATGTAACCCCATTGATCCAACCCATGGATCAGAATGCAATTCGCTTGCTTAAATTACATTATAAAAACAGTCTATTGTCTCGACTCTTTTCAACACCGGAGCAAAATGTATCCTTGTTTTTTAAAGCAATTTAATTTATTTGAAGCAACGATTATATTGGCATCAGCTTGGAAAAGTGTGTCTGAGTCTTCTTTGGCAAAATGCTGGAACAAGATTTTAAGGGAA
>NC_060952.1:57954586-58002205 GCF_022045245.1 Lucilia cuprina | reverse complement strand
TCGACAACACCTCCTTTTTGTGCATACCAAATTTCATTAAAATCGGATTAACCGTTTAGAAGTTACCGAATTATTTCCCTCTTTTTTTTTCCTATACCACTGTGCGGCCTTTGCCAACACAAGAATGAAGTTGAACAATTCCTGATACTTCAAGAAAATTGACGTACTACTCGTCGCTGAAACACACTTTACCCTAAAGAATTGTTTCAGAATTAACGGATACTACACTTACGATAGAAAACATCCAAGTGGCAGAGCCTGTGGTGGAACAGCCATATTAGCGAGAAAAAATATTATACATTTCCCAATGCCAGAATACAAAAAGGACCATAACAAGGCCACCTCTATAAATATAACTGATAACAGAGTTACAATTTTTCAATATATTGTCCTCCTAGGTATAATATTAATCGAGAGCAGTTTCTCGATTACTTTAAAACTCTTGGACCAAGATCCATAGCAGCTGGTGATTATAATGCAAAACATACATTTTGGGACTCTCGCCTCATTACTTCCAAAGGCAGACAATTGGTAGTAGGATTAAGTAGGATTTAAATACGTTCTGTCATATTTAATACATATTTTTGAATGTAATTGAGATATTGGCTTGAAAATTTTTGTAAAGAATCGAGAATTTCCATATCTAACTAAAAGATATTAAGGGATAAATATCTAACTAAAAGATATTAAGGGACAAATATGTAATATATGACAAAATCTTTATTTATGAACAAAACTCAATTTTCAACTCTTGATTTTAGTACATGTCGCCCAAAGTTGAAGTTTAGATAAAAAATAGGTCATATTCGGAAGGACGCAGAGGCAACATTTTCAAAAAATAGGACAAGTTTTTTACGCCAAAGCGTTCTGCGTAAAGATACCTTTTAGAAAACTATAAAATTGTTATATGTTCTTATTTTGTATTTTATTGTATTTTATTAATAAAAGAGTTAAGACACATTTTTGGCAAAAAACGGCAAAAATCTAAAATTTTTTGAATTATTAAATTAAAAAACGTATATTTTTGTATCTGTAAATGATATTGATCTGAAATTTTTTGTATGTTATTGGAAATTAAATTTAGTCCATTTGGTCCAAAAATTGAGTTCATTTGTCCAAAATTACGCCCGGTATTCAAAAAAAGGCGGACCAAGGTATATTTTGTATCACTAAATTTTTAAATGCCTATAACTCGGATATTATAAGAGATAAGTAGTATGTCCAAGCATGTTTTTTCAAGATATCGTCGCTTTCAGAAAATATAAAAATCTTTGTATTTGGGTAAAAACTTAAACTCGAATACTCCTTGGCTACGCTCACGCCAAATTTTATCCCGATCGGATCAGCCGTTTAGAAATGCCAGATTTATTTCCAAAAAATTGTGTCTACTTCTGGCAACTTTGGCATAAGATGGCGGCTCTTTTCCTTTTCCTCCGTCTAGCTTCTCCTTCCTCGATTTTCGGGGCTTCTTTTGAGATATCCTTACCTTCGAGATTGATTTCGCTGACGTGTTCGTCTTCGGAATATCTGGCTTGGCGTTGTCACCTTACACGCAGGATTCTCAATTGAGGTTTATGGCTTGGCTTCGACTGTATATTAGAAGACGGGGAGCCCTTTTTCTTCTTAGGTTTATTATCAGTTGTCAACTACTCGGGAGACCTGATCCTTTTTGCCTCAGATCTTGTGAAAGAGTCAGATTTTTCCTTCGGAGTGTCGTGGGATTGTCTAACTATGATTTCCTGAAGCATCTTTTTTAACATTCTCCTCTGTGCCCCAGAAAGTCTTTTCTTTGTAATAGGTAGTTTAGCTATGCTATCACCTACCTCTTTCACCATTTATCCTACTTCATACTTTTTGGGATTTGCTATAATGGTATTATTATCATCTGAGGATTCAGAGTCAGTATTTAAAGGCTGAGGTAGCTTAGAGCTCTCTCCGAATACATCCTTCTCTTTCACCCTTATATTTTCGTCAGTGGCATGCTGTACACTTGACGCATTGTCCGCCACGGAGGCCAAGGTACCCACCTCCATAGTAGTATTTTGCTCACGATTGCAGGATGACGACGACACGTGACTCGCGGTAGATCAACACTTGCCGTCGGTACTGAGTTATTTAGGCCCTACACCGTAACTTTTATGTTTTTATTATTATTTTCCATATTTGTTTTTTTTCAGTTTTTTGGTCCGCGGGGAATATAATATTCCCAATTGGTGGACAATCTGCCCTCCCTCAGCTTAAGTGAAATTAAAGCTGGGAGAGGACAAATGGTCCATCACCACACCCTATCCGCCACCCGGGGACGCGCTCGGTAGGAAAAACTGGAAAACTCGATTTTACTACTAAACCGATTTACATAAAATTAGGCATATTAATAGGTGTAACCTCAGAAGTTAAAAAAGACTATATTATATTGATTGGATGCTACGCATATTTTTATGTTCACTTTTAGAATACCAGGTGTTGGTATTATAGAAAAATTTCTAGGCTAAATATAAAAATCAAAATTGGAATCAAGTTTTTGATCTGGATTTTATGCTTCATGAAATTTAGCATGACAATCGTTCTATCGTGGAAGGTTAGGTTAGTTTGAGGAAGAGAATGTTTAATACATATAATCCAAAAAATACACCTTTACCACTAATTTCAGGAATGTTGTGATCTTAATGAAATGCAATGACTTTTTTGTGTCTAGTTTTTTTTTACATTTATAATGCTAAAGATCATGATATATACTTCTTAAATTATATGAAAATTTTTATTTAGTTAAATTTTTAATAAAAAAAAAAAATATTTGAAAACTCTATAATGTTTAACTAACTTTACGATTACGTAAAAAAACTGTAATCAATTTAATTTATTATCAAAAATCTATTTTCTCATAAAGCGTAAAATCGGTTGTAGATCCGTATGTAATACTCCCACCACTTATATTTTCCAAAGGAAAACTATTCTTATTTCAAAATCTTATACTTTTAGAAAATTATCCACCAAAAATTCTGTATGGTTAATTGTATGTATTTTTGTAGTTAATAAAATGCCCCGAAGCCTTTCTATTTTATCGTTATAAGTTAAATTTTGACATCTATTTAAAACAAAAGTATAGTATTTAGAGATAGAAAATTATTATTTTTAATTTTCGAAGAAACCGGGCAACGCCGGGTACACGCAGCTAGTTTTTAATATTTGGCCATAATGTAGCAGATGCCGGGTAAATACCTTATATGGGTTTTGTTATATAATGCGTTCCGGAACAGACTTTTTTTAGATAATCACTTTATCTACATAGTGTATATACAAAACAATATTGTTTAATATGTTAACATTAAATAGATTTCAAAGTCATAAGTTTACGTTCACAATAAAAAAAAACAATCGAAACAACAATGTCAAAAGTAAAAAAAAAAACAAAGAATATTAAACTAATTAATAATAAACTAATTAATAATAATTAAAAGAGCAAAGTAAACCAAATTAATTTCTTTTTATTTAAAATTCTATTATTTTCATTATTCCACATTTTAAACTAATAAATGAACAGTTTTTAATAAAATTTTGTTTTTGTTTTGGTAAACAGCTGTTTGTTTGAAATTTCTGTGTTACCATTTTATCGTTTTTTATGCCAAAATCGATTAAATTTTTTATTTATATGCTGAAATAAACAATTGACAACACTGAATTTTCTTACGACATTCGAAAAGCATATGAAAAATTGTCGTAAAAGTTGTATAGAACTTTTGCATAGAAAATACCAACAACATTGGTATGACTATTGTAGCAGCTGCTGACATACAACGCATACAACGCTACAACATCGATTGTGAATTGAACAATTATGTTTGTATACATACCAATTATGCCATTTTTTGAAATAAAATGATATTTGTTTACGAGGTGCTTGGTATTTTTAGATTTTTTACATATATAATTTAAAATATTAACAAAGTTTTTCTCCGTTTAACGAATTAAGAAAAAAATTATCAGCTGATTGAATAACACCACCTTATCTGAATTCGCCTTGATACTTGATAGTTTGACAGTAGGTATGCCAATCGGGACTGATTTTTAAATGAATCTCGGAATCCCGATATCGGGATTTCTAAATCCCGAAAAATATAAATAAATTTTCAAAAAATCTTAAAAATTTACCGACAAAAAAACATTTCGGGATTTTAAAATCCCGAAAATCACCAGGATTTCTGGGGAATTTATCTCTGTTTGACGATGAGCTTTCTGACAGTCGAACTGTTAAGATAACATCCCCTGCAAACAGAGCCAGATCTGGAGATAATCAACCCTCTTCATACAGCAAGAAGGTGAAAAAGTCAACCGGCCTGGATGTATGCCTTCAAGTGGCAGTCATCTGAATGATGATGGGAGAATCAGTACCGATTTCTGGCAATCAATTGAAGGTAGGTTGATTGATGAAATCGCCATTTTTGAGGATGGGTCGGAGGATGTATGCTTCAATGGTGCAGACTGGGTTAAGGGCGTGAAGGTTGTCAATTGCGGAAACAAGGAATTCTTAAAATCGGCTATTGGCAAATGTAGCGACATTAACCCAGCAGCAAAGCTTGAGGTGATACAGTCTTCCAAACTGCCACTGGTATGTAAGGAAAATACTGGCAAGGACTTTCGACTCGCTGTGGATCCTAAGTTCATAAAAGTCCTAGAGAAAATGGGGATTGGGGCTTGCTATGTTTGGTCTTAGCACTGTCAGGTTCCGGTACCCGAAAGAACCAAAGAAGTTAGTGGTGCAGATAAACCTGCATTACTGTGAAGCAGCTTCAGATGATTTAGTAACATTTCTCATCGATTCACAGACGGACCTTATCTAGAAACCTTGGATTAACAACATTAAAGTTTTTGGTTTAAGGGTCAAAGGTTACAACTTATTTGACCCGTCTTCCGAAGACAAGGTAAGGACTTGTATCCTGGCAAAGAATGAATTAGGTTTTCTCGTTTCTCGCTGACCCACGTAGCTCTGAAGTGTTTGAGCTGACGGCACATGCGAGAAGAAAAAGAGCGAAAAGAGCCAATGCTCATCACTGCAGCCAGGATCAACAAAAGAGGTGAGTTAATATTTATTTTACAAGGGCGATACGCCGACGTTCAGGAACAAGATTATAGATTTAACTTTAATTTACAGTTTGGAATATCTCGTTAGAAATTGGAAGATTGCAACGGACTGTTCATTTTCGGACCATAGTCGCATTACCTTGACTGGAACAACTATAAAATGTGTTTCAATAAGTATAAGGCTGATCTCAAAGAGCTAAAAGAATTTCAAGTACTGTGAATCCATTGGCAATGACAACGAGTTATCAAGATTCCGAAGGATATTTTCTAAGGACCGAAGTGTAAAATGGTATATCCAAAGGAGTGATCATTTATGCTGATAACATTGGAAAGGATAATGGATATCCACATAAGGTCTTCGATTGACAAACCCTTTCTCTCTGTCCCTTAACATCATATACTATTCATACACTCGTTGATATATTGAACAAGTAAGAGTGCTATATTCGGCTGTGCCGAATCTTATATACCTTTCACCATAGTGTATTTTAAGCATCTTTTATAAATTTTAAATTTTTTCCCGACTATATTATTATTATTACATCAAAAGCTAAACAAAAAGAACAACAACAAAGCTAAACGAAATAAAACACAAAATACACAAGGCGTCTAAACCAACAGACATCTAAACATACATAACGAAAAACAGAGAAAAACAAAAACAAGTAAGAGTGCTATATTCGGCTGTGCCGAATCTTATATACCCTTCACCATAGTGTATTTTAAACATCATTTATAAATTTTAAATTTTTTCCCGACTACATTATTATTACATCAAAAGCTACACAAAAAGAACAACAACAACGCTAAACGGAATAAAACACAAAATACACAAGGCATCTAAGCCAACAGACATCTAAACACATAACGAAAAACACAGAAAAACAAAATTAACAACGCAATAACGCCAACAGCATCCAAACCAAGGGTACCCAAGCCCTATGCGCTTGGTACTCTTTTGTTTTTGTTAATGCGCTTAGCTATAGACAGTGTGTTTTCTATACACTTATATGCGCTTAACCTTAGCAATACGTTGTTGTTGTTCTTAACAGTATACAAGCAAGAGTAAAACAACAACACTTTCTTATTCATTGCTGGTAAACATTGACGAGACGTAGATTTTGTTTTTGTTTATCGTAAAAAAAATTGTTTTAAAAAGCACATGGAAAAAATTTGTGTTAGTTTTAAATTTCAAACTTACATTATTCGCATATAAAATTATTGTTCAATAACTCACAATCTACTCTCATATAAGTGAAAACGTTTTAAATACTTTTTTCTATTCATTAAAAAATATATTTGCAAAACAAAAGGGAAAATTATTTTATTTTAACAAAAAATGCAAATCATATTTTTTTGCTGTGTATATTTTGTATGTTTGGATTCCAAACATACAAAAAAAATACACAGCTGAATAAAACCAAATACATCTACACACACACGTGTACATTTTGCTTTTATAACAATTTTTTGATGAAATTTTCAGAGGTTGTCTCGGATTTTTGCTCATATCTCCGTTATTTACCGACCGATTTTGCTGATTTTAAATAGCGATCTTCTCGAAAGCATGTCTAATAGAATTATTGAAGATTCGGATCTCGCCGATATCTGGGGTCCTCTAAAACTGATTTCAACAGACAGACAGACGGACATGGCTTAATCGACTCCGCTATCTATAAGGATCCAGAATATATATACTTTATAGGGTCGGAAAATTATATTATAGAAATTACAAACGGAATGACAAACTTATATATACCCTTCTCACGAAGGTGAAGGGTATAAACAACAACACAATGACGCCAACAGCATCCAAACCAAGGGTGCCCAAGCCCCATGCGCTTGGTACTACTTTTATTTATATATTAATACATTAATTTATAATGGCTTTTGAAAATATTCTCTGTGTATCATTTCATAAAGAGAGCAACTAAATTAAATTGTTTTTGTTTTGTGTATAGTTTGTTTTGTTGCTGAGAATATTTGTATTGCGTGTGTGTAAGTCAGAATAACACATTGCCTGTGAGGGCATGTTTGGCCGCCAATGGTTTAGATGTCTGTTGGTTTAGATGCCTTGTGTATTTTGTGTTTTATTTCGTTTAGCGTTGTTGTTGTTCTTTTTGTTTAGCTTTTGATGTAATAATAATGTAGTCGGGAAAAAATTTAAAATTTATAAAAGGTGTTTAAAATACACTATGGTGAAGGGTATATAAGATGCGGCACAGCCGAATATAGCACTCTTGTTATAAATGCGCTTAGCTATAGACAGTGTGTATTCAATACACTTATATGCGCTTAACACTAACAATACGTTGTTGTTGTTCTTAACAGTATACAAGCAAGAGTAAAACAACACACTTTCGTATTCATTGCTGGTAAACATTGACGAGACGTAGATTTTGTTTTTGTTTATCGTAAAAAAAATTGTTTTAAGAAGCACTTGGAAAAAATTTGTGTTAGGTTAAATTTCAAACTTACATTATTCGCATAAAAATTATTGTACAATAACTCACAATCTACTCTCATATAATTGAAAACGTTTTAAATACTTTTTTCTATTCATTAAGAAATATATTTGCAAAACAAAAGGGAAAATTATTTTATTTTAACAAAAAATGCAAATCATATTTTTTTGCTGTGTATTTTTTGTATGTTTGGATTCCAAACATACAAAAAAAGTACACAGCTGAATAAAACCAAATACATCTACACACACGTGTGTACATATTATATAGAATACAGTGTTGTTGTTGACATTTTTTGATGAAATTTTCAGAGGTTGTCTCGGATTTTTGCTCATATCTCCGTTATTTACCGACCGATTTTGCTGATTTTAAATAGCGATCTTTTCGAAAGCATGTCTAACAGAATTATTGAAGATTCGGATCTCGCCGATATCTGGGGTCCAGAATATATATACTTTTTAGGGTCGGAAAATTATATTATAGAAATTACAAACGGAATGACAAACTTATATATACCCTTCTCACGAAGGTGAAGGTTATAAAAATCTATAGGTATTATCACCACTCTTATGGAACATGGCCATAAATAATATTCTGGTAAAACTAGACTCTCTTAGCTATATATTACCTAATTAAGATATATATACAAAATTTGCTACAAATATTACTTTTATATACATAAAAAATTTTTTCTTCCGATCTGTCCACAATTGGCTCCTATACAAAGTCCCCTCCCGAAAATCACTTAAACGCTTATAACTCGCTACCTAATTAAATTATTTATACAAAATTTGAAACAAATATAATTTTTATCTACATAAATGTTAACGTAAAATTTTTTCCGATCAATCCACAATTGGTCACACAAGGTCCCCTCACTTTTACGCTCATAACTCGCCATCTAATTAAGATATCTATACAAAATTTACTACTAATATTACTTTTATATACATAAATGTTTTTTTTTCGATCGGTCTATAATTGGTCATAGATTCCATACAAGGTTCTCTCCAAAAATCGCTTCAACGACCATAACTCATTACCTAATTAAGATATTTATACAAAATTTTGCAAAAATATCACATTTATAGACGCAAATGTAACTTTTTTTTACTTTTATATACAGAAAATATACTTGAGATTTGTTTAACAATCATTCATAATTGTTCGTTCATTTTCGAAAATTTCGTAAACACCAAAAAGTTTTTAAAAAATAAACTTTTTTTACTTCAGAAATGTTACTGTCAATTTCTTTATCCGATCGTTATATCGAAAGCCATTTCCACAATCAGTGTTGCCACTTTGGTTATTATTAACCAAAATTGGTTATTTTTATTTTGCATGTGTACATGTGAATTATTTTTTCGTTTTGGATTTTTTTGCAAACAATTGAATTAATCACATGACAAAAACCCACTTTTAAGTTAGTACTGCATATAACGAACAATTCACTTTAACGAACTGGCCTGACAACATATACGTTCGTTAAATCGGAAAACTACTGTATACGAAATCTTGTATTGAATTCATATATGTGGTGCTATCCAGCAAAATATTTTGTTTCAAATTCACTAGAAAAATCACCAGAACTCATCGAGTAAAGTACTTACAATTCTACTAGAAAAAGTACTTATTTTTGTTTGATATGTTCCAAAAGTAAGTCAATATTATTTGGTTGGAAATAAGTTTTTTTTATATAGTTATTTATAGAATATTTATGAAAAAATAAAAAGACGACACAGACTGGGGTTGAACTCAGTATCTTCCGTCTACCAGTTGAATGCTACTCTTACTACACCACTGCTTTGTTGTTTTATTGTGTAATAGTTTCTTAGATAACTATTTTTTCTATTTAATTTATGTGGGGCCTTCAAGCTCCCCAGATTAAAGTTCGCCCTTTATCCTCAAATGTTCAGATGAATATTAAAGTACAGTAGGACCTTGATTATCCGTGATTCAATTATCCGCGAAGGAAAAATATTTTTTTTTTGCATCGACTTAATTTTATTTTGGATATACTTAAATTTTTCAGCATTGTTCAACCGTGATTACCTCTATTATCCGTAATTATAAGCAAATTCTGTTATTTTTTAACAACCATGAACAATTAGAACAGATCGAAAAGCGGAATCCCCGTAAAACGAAAATATTAAATTGGAAAATAAGAGACAAATAACAATACACGATTATTTTTAGAAATTACATAAAATGAAATCCTTATCTGCGGTTTTCTAACAAAATTATCTTTATATATTTTTGAATCATCTATAAATACAATATAATTCAAATTATTTCGTTTTTATATAAATATGTACATATTTATTATTTATTTAAAATATCTATTAAAAAACTGTTCAAAGTTGGCACTCAATTAATCGTGAAAATCGATTATAATGAATGCTTCCGGTCCCGAAATATCTTTAAAGTATTAATCAACTGATAGTTTTAAGTAACACAGCTAAGGAAAATTAAATTGTATTGTATACAAAAGTTGTAATAACATCTAAACTCTTAAGACGAACAATAATCGCGATATATGCAAAGATTTGATACTCATGACCTTTGACTTCTACTATCTCATCATGACTTTTAGTTCTTTATTTACATTTTCTAGATGATGTTGTATACTAGTTTTTATTTTACCGTCCTAAATTCTATATTTTGGTCAATTTGTCTGATAATTTAGATAGATTACGTTTACAAATAATGCTGAAGTTATGAATGTAATGCTAACATCCGCTACATGATATTATAATTTAAACCCAAATTTCGAACGAAATCTTCAAATCTGTACAGAAAATGGGAAGAATTTTTATAATTTAAAATTGTTTTCCAAAAAGACATATGAGGAGTATTTTTAAATTGCGCTAAAACGCGTTAAAAACTCAGTTATTTTTTAAAATAAATATTAATTGCATTTGTTAACGAATCTGCGAAGAGACATATATTTATTGTTGAAAATACGATGCCAATATATTTTTAATTGACCTAGTTTGATTGGTATAAAAAATGCGAAATATCGGTCAACGATTTCACCTCGCCCCCGTACTATGCCTTATTCAGAAAATTACTATATTGCTTAAAAATATAATCTATAGCAATAAAACTCAATATAAAAAAGTTTTATTGGAAATGTATTTGTCAAAATTTTTTCGAATATAATTGACCCTATCCTTCATAAAAAGTCACCTCTGAAAATGACTTTAAAGCTCATAATGTACTGCAATATAGCAACAAAATTCAATATAATCAAAGTTTAAAGGAACTAAAATATCTTTGTCAGATTTTATGAGAATTGGTCCATAATTGACCATACCTCTCATATAAGATCCCGTACAGAAAATTACATTAAAGCTCATAACTGTCTTCATAATACCAATTTAGCGACGAAATTTAACATAAAACAAATAAAAATAATTTTGTTTACTTTTTTCTTAATTTGGTTATTTTTATATATATATATATATATATATATATATATATATATATATATATATATATATATATATATATATTATATATATATTATATATATATATATATATTATATATATAATATTATATATATATATATATATATATATATATTATATATATATATATATATATATATATATATATATATATATATATATATATTATATTATATATATATATATATATATATATATAATATATATATATATATATTATATATATATATATATATATATATATATATATATATATATATATATATATATATATATATATATATAATATATATATATATATATATATATATATATTAAATGGTCATGATCTTCAAAACTTTATAAGGACTTCACAATATATATTTTTGTTTTTAATTTAAATTTTCATTATTTTTGTTGGCCTATTTTTGTTGGTAGAAGTCCTATTCGGGTACGATTTTATGCGAACTAGCCAAATAATTTTATCATTCGTCCTTGGGCCAAACGAAGACTAAGCCAAATATCCTTTAGATATGTTATAATAAAAAAATTAATATGTGTTTATTTGTTGAATTTCAAGAATACAGAAGTATTTGAAATAATTTTTTAAAAATGTACTTTGAGATTTTGATCTAGTTTTAGATTTATACATATCATCTGGTTCGTGTCTAATATTGAGTGTCGGATGGTGTAATCGATCCTTTTACTAAAATATGTCACACAAATTTATTTCCATTCATATCTAAAAATACAAATAAAGAATACAAATTCATTACCAAACTTACTTGCTTTATTTCTAAAAGCTCTAATTGAAGTGACGCCACTTCTCTGCGTAACTGGGAAATTGTGCGGGAATTTTGATCCTGGTTTACTTGTACTTTATTTTTAATGTTCCTGGCTCTATTTGCATACTTTAGAGTATTTAAAGTTTCCATAAAATCGCAATCACTGGGTGATATGCATGCAATCATAATTGTCTGACTATTACCGCCTAATGAGTCCTGAAGTAATCTGGTGAGTTTAGAATCTCTATACGGAACATGTAAAATTTTCTTTGTTTTATCTCCCAATGCGGAAATACAATTTCCTAATGCCAATAATCCACTGTTAATTGAAATACCTTCACGTGCCCTCTCGCCTGTAGCTCCGGTACGTTTCATTCTTTCTGATCCAGCCAAGTCAACAAAATGAAATTTTGATGTTAATGTTTCCAGGTCATCTTTTACGTATTCACTTCCCGATGTAATTAAACGTTGCCTTCTTATTAAAATTGTAAATATTGCGTGGGATCTTGATGACTGATCGTTCATTTGCGTGGATGCAGTTGTACGGGCTAAAGCACCTTGCTGTAGACATCTATTTTAAAATAAATAAAAATTAAAAGTAAAACTATTATAAAAAATTATTGCTTCAATATTGACTATTAAATATTATAAGTAAATTTGTGTGTCCTCGGAGGTGGTGAGTTCGATTCCCAGCACACAACAGGCCCAATAGTGGCACAGATGTTTTTCTTCCAATATGATGTATATACATTAGAGTGCTTCAAAAAAACTAAGTTTTGAATTTTGCCCGTCCCCTCCCCTAAATAAGTCGTGCAAAAAATTAGGTTAATTGGACTACGTTAACTGGTGCCGCAACGGCTCTGAAATTTGAAGATGCATTTACATTTGCATTTATTGATTGAAAATTGTAAAAGTTATTAAAAATTCCCCAGACCATTATCGTGTCTCAGAGCACCTGAATTCGAAATGTGATAAAAAAATAAACATATTTTTTTAAATATTCTAATAAAACAATTGTATTACTTAAAATACATCTGTAGTTACTTGAATATGAGTTTCTGTTCTTATAGAATAACGTGAACCTGTTCTCAGCTATGGTCGAAAAATTTTGATATTTTTAACGGTCGCACAGTGGGGCAGAATGGAAATTTTTTGGAAATAAATCTGGCATTTCCAAACGGCTGATCCGATCGGGATAAAATTTGGCGTGAGCATAGCCAAGGAGTTTAAGTTTTGAAGATGAAACCCGCAGATGCCCCAGGGACGGAGCTGTGGCAGCTCAAAGTAGGGTACCAACGACATGTAAAATTTTTAAACTCGTGCCATTTTTTTGTTTTTCACCCAAATACAAAGATTTTTATATTTTCTGAGATCTTGAAAAAACATGCTTGGACATACTACTTATCTCTTATAATATCCGAGTTATAGGCATTTAAAAATTTAGTGATACAAAATTTACCATACCTTGGTCCGCCTTTTTTTGAATACCGGCCGTAATTTTGGACCAAATGGACTCAATTTTTTGTTAGTTAGACAACAAAATTTCCAATAATATACAAAAAATTTCAGATCAATATCATTTACAGATTCAAAAATATACTTTTTTAATTTAAAAATTCAAAAAATTTTTGATTTTTGCCGTTTCTTTACCCAAAATGTGTCTTGACTCTTTTATTAATAAAATAAAATTTTCTTTAAGAACATATAACAATTTTATAGTTTTCTAAAAGGTATCTTTACGTAGAACGCTTTGGCGTAAAAAACTTGTCCTATTTTTTGAAAATGTTGCCACTGCGTCCTTCCAAATATGACCTATTTTTTATCAAAACTTCAAATTTGGGCGACATGTTCTAAAATCCCAAAGCAGGGATCAGAAAACTAAAAGCAGTTTTGGAAACCTCAATATGTTTTCTATTTACTCCAAAAGTATTTTCCCAGCCCTGAAAGAAATGTGGACCCTATTGGCAAATATGTCAAAAATCCCATTTTTGGGATTTTCATTCCTATTTTTGGGAATTGCCCTTTTCAATTTTTTTTTGCATTTTCTTATTTGAAATGACAAATTTAACAAGCGTTGAAGATTTCATTGATTTTTGTTCATAAATAAAGATTTTGTCATATATTACATATTTGTTAAATTTCTAAAACTATGATTTATATCAAAATTTTAATAGGGTCGCAGATAGCTACAACAATTTAGTCCATATTTTTCCCTTAATATCTTTTTTTAGTTAGATATGGAAATTCTCGACTCTTTACAAAAAAATTCAAGCCAATATCTCAATTACATTCAAAAATATGTTCATTTAAACCTGTATCCTTTAATTTTATATTTTTCATATTTTAGTATTAAATATGACAGAACATGTTTAAATCTTATATTTACCTATTTTCTATTTGTTTGCTTATCCTTATAATTGAAAGGTCCTACTATGCTTAAATTTTCAGAAATTTATAACTATTTTTTACCTAAATTTTTTCGACAGATCATTTCGTTCTGTTTCGTTTATGCTCATGTAGGTAAAAAATATACAGGTAATGATAATTTCGATTCATTCACTAATAAGAAATATCAATGACTGAATTACAGGTTATAGTAATATAGTCCTAAATGTTAATAGGTAGACAGTTCGTAATTTTTTACTTTGGAATACCTGTATCGGAAATAACAAGAATTGGTATATAAGTAAACTTCTCAGATTTTAAGTACCATATTTAATAAATCTGCAATGAAGATTACATTAAAGTACGAAGAGTTGTGTTCCGTTTTATGGAGTGTATCTTCAAAAGGGCCAGAAAGAATTGAAGACATTTCAAATTATATAAAAACTACATATAGTAGAAAATTAGACAAAACAGGCATATCAAAAATTGAAAACTTTTTAATGTAAAAAGTAAGTTTGTGGATGGAAATCAAAAGAAATTTCGATTAAAATTTTGTAGTTGGATGGAAACTACTACGAAAATCTCAACTTACAACACATCAGCAGGAGCGACTTGCAAGTCATACGAAGGCTTATGTTTAAGGTCAAAAAAAAGAGGGTCACACAAAAACTTTTTTCAATCTCAAATAAGGAAATTGCTGATACATTTAACGAAATGCTGAAAAAAGAAAACCAACTTATGGATGCCGTACCTATTTTGCAACTATTCTTCCTAATGTATTACCAAAACGACTTAAGCGAATTGTGGAAAGTATACCAACATCACAACCAATTTTTACTGAAGAGGAAGCAATAGCGCTTATGTTGGAACTGGGTCTCAGTCGAAATAAGTACCAAATATTAAGGAAAGCTCTGCATGAAAAAGGACACAATATATTACCATCATACAAGGCGATCCAGAAAAAAATCAAAACTATCCTACCATTACCTATTGCTGTTAATGATGTGGAAGCTTGTATTGATATATCATCTTTGCTCGAAAACACAGCATCAAGAATTGTGTCAGACTTTTCAGAAGACCAACTAAGGAAAATTCATAACTGTGATGTTGTCTTAATGTGTAAGTGGGGATGTGACGGTTTATCAGCACTTCCAGAATACAAACAAGCTTGTGGAAGTCGGATATTAGCAGACTACAAAAGTGTATTTATGTCATCATTAGTGTCATTACGAATTCGTTCATATTCCCTTAATACATCATCGTCAAACATCGGAAATTCATTTGAAGATGTATGGATCAATACAACTCCGGGTTCAAAAAATTTTGTAGACCCATTGGATTTGAATACATAAAGGAGTCAAAGAAAACAACAAAAGATTAAGTGGAATATTTAAAAGATGAAATAAATGAACTGGAGCCCATTTGCATAAATAAAGGAATTCTCTATTAACGTATCATATCAACTAAGCTTAACAATGATTGATGGAAAGGTCAGCAATGCCATAACAAAAACTTCTTCCTTCTGGAGATGCTCAATATGTAATGAGAAAAAGTCGCAATTCTCAAATATAAACAAAAGCAGAAGTATTAATGAAGAAGTCCTGCCTTTCGGAATTTCACCACTTAATGCCAGAATACGATTTTGGATTACTTTTTACACATAGCATACGACCTTAAATATAGAAGTGTGCAGAGAATCTTACTAAATCAACAAAAAATAATGAAGAATTGAAAGAACTGAGAGCTGCGGAAAAAAGTAGAATCCAAGAAGAATTTAAAGTTCAGATGGGATTAAACATCGACAAACCACTTCCAAGTTGCGGTAGTACAAATGACGGTAATACGGCGAGAAGGTTTTTTCGTGATTTTGAAATTACTTCAAAAATAATCGGAACGACAAGGAGTTGCTTCGAAGAGTTAACACTATTTTAATGGCACTGAATAGTAAACATAAAATTAATGGAAATCGATTTGGGGAATTTACATCTGAAATTTCTAAATTACTTGTATCTCTGTATCCATGGAGGGAACTAACACAAAGTATTGTGTCATGGTCAAATAATAATTGAATAGAATATTCTTCCACTTGGAGAGTTAACAGAAGAAGCCCAGGAAGCGAGGAATCGAGATTTTAAGCATGTTCAACTTTTCAGCTCAAGAAAATGCTCCAGGCAATCACAGAATGAAGATATTTTTAATAGTTTACTTCTATCTTCTGATCCTGTTCTTTCAACTATGCGAAAAAGATGGATTTGTTATGAAACTCTATCATCTCAAAACGAGGAAGATTTAAAGGACTTATATTACCTTCTGGATATGTATACCGATATGACAGATTAATTTATAGAAAATAAGTAGTGTTAGGAATTAACTATATAAGTAGGTTGTAAGAATTAATTGTATTATGTTTAAGATAAACAGTTCAAATAAAAAAGCTATTATACTAACTGATGATATTGTATTAAATTGCGTTTTATATTTCGGTGGGCGGGAAAGGTGGTTTGTGTGGGGTGATTTAGGTGTTGTTGTGCGTGGCTCATAATAAAATTATATTTTTTTTATTGTATATACAATGTTATAGTCTTTAATAAAATAATTAACTAAATAATTTTTAAAAATTGTCCAAATATTTTACTCAACACAAAATGTATGTCCTGTCTGTCATACTTAATACTAAAATATGAAAAAGATGAAATTAAAGGACACAGGTTTAAATGAACATATTTTTGAATGTAATTGAGATATTGGCTTGAAATTTTTTGTAAAGGGTCGAGAATTTCCATTGATTGTGAACGCTCCCTGGTTTATCACCAATGACAACATTCATAAAGACTTGCTCATTCCAAAAGTTAAACAAGAAATAAATAGATTTTCCTCCAACTACCTCCAACATCTCAGTAACCATTCAAACATTCTAGCAATTAACTTACTAGACGATAGTGATGAAGTCAATAGACTTAAACGGTACGATGTACTAGACCTTCCTTTTAGAAGATAGTTAGCGAATATGTAAATATTAGATATATTATTAAATATAAGCTACACTAAGTGATTTATATATTACTTAAGATATGTATTTTTTTTAACTCATTGGGGTTTAGAATGAATGTCATTGTTATATTTAACAAAATTTGCTTATTATTGTAAAATAGATTGCAAATAAATAACTGAAGAAAAAAAATTTAGTATAATGCAAAATATTCTTGAAAAAATTAATTTACATAAATTGAAAAAAGGGAATTTTGAATAAATATGGTAAAATTTAAGAAATATTAATTTATTCAAACATTTTTTTTTTTCATTTTAATATAAATTTTCTAATTTTAGTTTAAAATTATTCTCCACACGAATTTTCAATTTTTTATATAAATAATTTGAGAATAATATTATACTTTTTCTTAAATTTTATAAAAATGTTGTAGTATAATATAATTAATGTCACTATGTTTAATTTCGCTAAAATTTTAGAAAATATTACGAAAGGTTTTTGTACTTCCGTAAAAATAGAAAAAGGTTTTATTAAATAATATTTCGTATTATACACGAAATTTTTGTAAATATTACTAAAATAGAAGTTAAATTTTTAAATGCCTATAACTCGGATATTTTAAGAGATAAGTAGTATGTCCAAGCAAGATCTCGTCGAGCGCTTTCAGAAAATATAAAAATCTGGATGAAAAACAAGAAAATGGCACGAGTTTAAAAATTTTACATATCGTAGGTACCCTACTTTGAGCCAAAAAGAAGAAAATGGCACGAGTTTAAAAATTTTACATGTCGTATGTACCCTACTTTGAGCCGCCACAGCGCCGTCCCTGAGGGTTCATCTTCAAAACTTAAGCTCGAATACTTCTTGGCTACGCTCACGCCAAATTTTATCCCGATCGGATCAGCCGTTTAGAAATGCCAGATTTATTTCCAAAAAATTTCGATTCTGCCCCATTGTGCAGTGAGACCGCGATTTTCTGTGATGGTCGGGACCGGAAGCATTCTTTATAATCGATTTTCCCGGTTAATTGAGTGCCAACTTTGGCCAGTTTTTTAATAGATATTTTAAATAAATAATAAATATGTACATATTTATATAAAAACTAAATAATTTGAATTATTTTGTATTTATAGATGATTCGTTTTACGGGGATTCCGCTTTTCGATCTGTTCTAATTGTTCATGGTTGTTAAAAAATAACAGAATTTGCTTTTAATTACGGATAATAGAGGTTATCACGGTTGAACAATGCTGAAAAATGTAAGTATATCCAAAATAAAATTAAGTCGATGGAAAAAAAATATTTTTCCTTCACGGATAATTGAATCACGGATAATCAAGGTCCTACTGTACTTTAATATTCATCTGAACATTTGAGGATAAAGGACTTTAATCTGGGGATCTTGAAGGCCCTACATAAATTAAATAGAAAAAATAGTTATCTAAGAAACTATTAGAGCTAGAATTCTCAAATTTTATATGAATAACTTTGACATTCATTTAGAAAATAACGGGAGAGATTTCAGTGGGGGCTTAGCACCACATATATGAATTCAATACAAGATTTCGTATATCTTGAAAACTTTTAGATAATTCAAATTTTTCATAGGTAGATGAACCCGACGTTATTGACTATACTTTTTTAAATAGATGTCATTGCAAATTGCTTAAAAAAGAACCAAATTACTATCCTAGGAAAATATGAAGAGTACTTAAATTTTGACAGAGAAAACAAAACAACTTTTAATTTGAGTTGTTCATTAAAGAGTAAAACCACCGAATTGAGAGTTATTTAAAGTAAATTATTAAAGAGTTGTATAAATGGAAATTTTAAGGGGAGATAAGAATGATTTTCTAGGTAGATTTAAGTGTTATATAAATATAAGTGATGGGAGTCTTATATACTTATGGATCTACAACAATATAATTTTGATAAAAAATTTTCATATGCTATTTTCTCGATCGTAGTAAACTACATCCGATTTTGTTTTCAAATAGTTATTTTTTGAGGATATACAGCCGATTACAGGTTTTGAAATATGAATAGCTTTCCGGTGGAAAATATAAATGATGGGAGTATTATAAACGTATCTACAACCGATTTTACGCTTTAGATGAAAATCGATTTTTGATAATAAATTAAATTGATTACAGATTTTAATTTTACTTAATCGCAAAGTTAGTTAAACATTATAGAGTTTTTAACTAAAAATAATTTTTTTGTTTCGTTGTTTCGCACCACGATATTCTTTCTTAATATAAACGAAATATTTTAGTATAATGCAAAATATTCTTGAAAAAATTAATTTACATAAATTGAAAAAAGGGAATTTCGAATTATATAAATAATTCGAGATAATGTCACTATGTTTAATTTCGCTAAAATTTAAGAAAATAATATTACGAAAGGTTTTTGTACTTCCGTAAAAATAGAAAAGGGTTTTATTAAATAATATTTCGTATTATACACGAAATTTTTGTAAATATTACGAAAATGGAAGTTACGAAATTTTTTTCGTAGAGTTG
The DNA here is from genome assembly GCF_022045245.1 of Lucilia cuprina. NCBI lineage: Eukaryota > Metazoa > Arthropoda > Insecta > Diptera > Calliphoridae > Lucilia > Lucilia cuprina. Next base: position 57,982,525 of record NC_060952.1, on the reverse strand, counting down.
AGCATGGATTATTTTCAGTGTACTAAACCGATTTACATAAAATTCGGATTTACATACCTCAGAAGTTAAAAAAACTATATTATATTCATTGGATGCTACGCATATTTTTATGTTCATTTTTAGAATACCAGCTATAACACCAAATTTCTAGGCTAAATATAATAAATTATAAACCGATTTTCAAGAAATTTGGCAACATACAGTGCATTTTTGGAATCAACTTTTTGATCTGGATTTTATGCTTCATGAAATTTAGCATGACAATAGTTCTATCGTGGAAGGTTAGGTTAGTTTGAGGAAGAGAATGTTTAATATATTAAAACCAAAAAAATACCCCTATACCACTAATTTCTGAAATGTTGTGATCTTAATGAAAAGAAATGACTTTTTCTGTCCACTTTTTGTTACATTTTTAATGCTAAAGATCATGATATATACTTCTTATATTATATGAGAATTATTATTTAGTTAAATTTTTAATCAAAAAAATTATTTTTAGTTGAAAATTCTATAATGTTTAACTAACTTTGCGATTACGTAAAATTAAAATCTGTAATCAATTTAATTTATTATCAAAAATCGATTTTCATCTAAAGCGTAAAATCGGTTGTAGATCCGTTTATAATACTCCCATTATTTATATTTTCCACCGGAAAACTATTCATATTTCAAAACCTGTAATCGGCTGTATATCCTCAAAAAATAACTATTTGAAAACAAAATCGGATGTAGTTTATTACGATCGAGAAAATAGCATATGAAAATTTTTTATCAAAATTATATTGTTGTAGATCCATATATAAGACTCCCATCACTTATATTTATATAACACTTAAATCTACCTAGAAAATAATTCTTATCTCCCCTTAAAATTTCCATTTATACAACTCTTTAAAAATTTACTTTAAATAACTCTCAATTCGGTGGTTTTACTCTTTAATGAACAACTCAAAATTGTGTGTCAAATTAAATGTTGTTTTGTTTTCTCTGTCAAAATTTAAGTACTATTCATATTTTCCTAGGATAGTAATTTAGTTCTTTTAAGAAATTTTCAATGAGCCCAAAATTTTTGCTTCTTTACACCACTGCAATTCAAAGTAAAGTGTGACCAAATTTAAACTGAAGAGTTCTTAAAATCTACTGCACGTGGAAAAATTAAAACAACTAATTTGAAAGAGCCCTTAGTTTCCTACCAGTGATTGAAAATGTTGATTTTAGTATAATTTCTCGAAGATAGTTTCTTAAATTTGCCCACAAATTAGTCAAAATTTCCTAATTTAAGCTCATTATCAATTTGTAAATGTCTTTTTGGTCCAGTAACTGACTTTAAGGATTAAAGAAAATGCGGAAAAATAGAATAATAATTTTATCGTTATAAGCTAAATTTTGGCATCTATTTAAAAAAAGTATAGTCATTAAAGATAGAAAAATATTCTTTTTAATTTTCGAAGAAACTCGGGCAACGTAGGTTTCACGCAGCTAGTAAAATAATTTTTATTCTAATGCCTTGGGATATACAATATTTTTTTACCCTCTAATATAAATAAAAACCCCATTTAACGATTTTGAAAATTACAACCACAATGGTTTTCCAGATTAACAATATGTTACATATGAAAAATGCCAGGCAAATTATTGCTAGTTCGCCAATTTCTATCTACCTATGAAAAATTTGAATTATCTAAAAGTTTTCAAGATACAGTAGTTTTCCGGTTTAACGAACATTCGTTTTAACGAAAATCGCGTTTAACGAACAGACCAATTTTTTCTATTGAGTTCCTTATATAACGAACAAAAATTATTTAACGGCTGATCCGATCGGGATAAAATTTGGCGTGAGCGTAGCCAAGAAGTATTCGAGCTTAAGTTTTGAAGATGAACCCTCAGGGACGGCGCTGTGGCGGCTCAAAGTAGGGTACATACGACATGTAAAATTTTTAAACTCGTGCCATTTTCTTCTTTTTGGCTCAAAGTAGGGTACCTACGATATGTAAAATTTTAAACTCGTGCCATTTTCTTGTTTTTCATCCAGATTTTTATATTTTCTGAAAGCGCTCGACGAGATCTTGCTTGGACATACTACTTATCTTCTTAAAATATCCGAGTTATAGGCATTTAAAAATTTAACTTCTATTTTAGTAATATTTACAAAAATTTCGTGTATAATACGAAATATTATTTAATAAAACCTTTTTCTATTTTTACGGAAGTACAAAAACCTTTCGTAATATTTTCTAAAATTTTAGCGAAATTAAACATAGTGACATTAATTATATTATACTACAACATTTTTATAAAATTTAAGAAAAAGTATAATATTATTCTCAAATTATTTATAAAAAAAATTGAAAATTCGTGTGGAGAAAATAATTTTAAACTAAAATTAGAAAATTTATATTAAAATGAAAAAAAAAATGTTTGAATAAATTAATATTTCTTAAATTTTACCATATTTATTCAAAATTCCCTTTTTTCAATTTATGTAAATTAATTTTTTCAAGAATATTTTGCATTATACTAAATTTTTTTTCTTCAGTTATTTATTTGCAATCTATTTTACAATAATAAGCAAATTTTGTTAAATATAACAATGACATTCATTCTAAACCCCAATGAGTTAAAAAAAATACATATCTTAAGTAATATATAAATCACTTAGTGTAGCTTATATTTAATAATATATCTAATATTTACATATTTCTAACTATCTTCTAAAAGGAAGGTCTAGTACATCGTACCGTTTAAGTCTATTGACTTCATCACTATCGTCTAGTAAGTTAATTGCTAGAATGTTTGAATGGTTACTGAGATGTTGGAGGTAGTTGGAGGAAAATCTATTTATTTCTTGTTTAACTTTTGGAATGAGCAAGTCTTTATGAATGTTGTCATTGGTGATAAACCAGGGAGCGTTCACAATCATTCGGAGGGTTTTCGATTGATAACGTTGCAAAATTTCAACATTCGAGTTGCTAGTGGTACCCTATAGTTCTATTCCATAGGTCCATACAGGTTTGAGTATTGTTTTATAAAGCAAGACTTTGTTTTCTAAAGTTAATTCAAAATTTTTCCCTAGTAACCAGTACATTCGTTTGGTTTTAATATTAAGGTGTTCTTATTTTGCCTTTATGTGGTCTTTCCAAGTTAACCGTCTGTCTAAGTACATTCCAAGATATTTTACACAACTCGATTTTGGAATTTGTTGGCCATCGATATATATTTCTGGACAATCGCCCTTTCTTAACGAGAAAGTGACATGTGAAGATTTTTCCGGATTTAGACATATATTCCACTTTTTAAACCAGTTGTAAATAACATTAACATAAGACTGTATCATTCTTGAGGCTTCCGTGGGGCTATTGTTACACGATAACAGCGCAGTATCATCTGCATACGTAGCAACAGTAATTTCATCAGTTATTGGCATGTCTGATGTGTAGATTGTATAGAGTACAGGCCCTAATACACTACCTTGTGGTATTCCTGATTTAATGTCACAAATTTCTGAAAATACATTGTTTATCTTGACATAAAAGAGACGATCTTTTAAATATGACATAAGAACAAGATAAAATGGTGCTGGAAGGATTTGCTTTAATTTATACAATAGCCCTGGGTGCCATACTCTGTCAAAGGCTTGTTTAACGTCTAGGAATATCGCTGAGCAGTACTGTTTCCTTTCTAAAGTATTTCTAATATCTTTAACAATGCGATGGCACTGTTCAGGCGTTCCATGTTTTTGGCGAAATCCAAATTGATGTTCTGGTATAATTTTGTTATTATCTAATATTATTTGCATTTTTTGTAGAAAAAGTTTTTCAAATATTTTTGAAAGTGTACATAAAAGGCTTATTGGTCTATAAGAGCTTATTTCATTTTCAGGTTTGTTAGGTTTCGGCACCATAACAATTTCGGCACATTTCCATTGTAAAGGAAAATGTTGAGTCTCATAATTGAGTTATAAATTAGAGTTAAATAAACTATGGCTTTTTTAGAAAAATATTTAATATCTTTAGCACTTATTTTATCATATCCTGGTGTTTTGTTGTTGTTTAGTTTGGATATTTCTACTTTAACTTCGTTAGGTGTTATGTGCCTAATAGGAAGATCCATTTGGCATGGAATATCTAAGAATGATGTGATAGTGCTTTCATCATTAGTGCTGTTGAATGAGAAGGGTTTAAATGTGGATTCGAGGTATTGAGAAAAGGCGTGTGCTTTACACTGATCTGATTTGCAACAAGAGTTGTTAAGGTCTTTTAGTGGTATATTTCTTTTTATTGGTTTTTTTCAAATACTTTGTCGCTTTCCATAAGTTGTGTTCATTATTTTCATTGTTGTGAACAGTAAAATTTCTCAAAAATATGCCAAAATTTTGATTTTTTATTACATTTAAACGTTCTTCTAGTTCTTTTATGGCTCTGTTTAGATTCCTTTTGTCCAGCGGATCTCTTCTCTTCTTTTATTCTGAATAAGAAACAACAACTCTGTTTGTTCGAATTGGTAATGGTGTTGATAAGAAGGCAGCTTCATGTATTAAATTTGTAAAATTTTCCACAACATCATCCAACTCATGACATTCTTTGATTCTAACGTTCAAGTTAATATTTTTGTCTAGCCAATATTTAAATGAATCGATATCTGTTTTTGAAGTGGTGCAATAAGATCGTTTTTCTGCAGGTACGTATGTATCGCAATTTACTATTAATGGGGAATATGTGGGCCTTCCAGTAGAAAGGATGGAAAATTTATTGTTTAATATGCTTTTACACAACTCTTTGCCTTTAGGATTGCTTAATCTAGAGCCCCACCATGGATGTTAGGCATTAAAATCACCTCCAATCAGGAATCTATTCCCAAGTCTTAGAAAGAAATCTTGATAGTCTTCATATTTAATATTATGTCGTGGTGGAAAATACACAGAAAATATGTCAAGTTTATTGTTGTTGCTCTTAATTTGAATACCAGCTGCTTGTAAATGGGGCTTTTTATAATAATCCAAAGTAATATATGCTATATTCGACCTTACTAGTATAGCTGAACCTCCATGAGCTCTGTTATCTGGATGATTGCAACAAACAAGGTCAAACTCGTTGATTTTAAAAAATGATCTGTCTGTGTTTCCGATATTAAAAATATGTCAATAAAATTTATATTTATAAAAGTTTCTATTTCCGCTTTATGATTTGAAAGGCCGTTAGCATTCCATATTGCAACACGTAAATTTATTTGCATAGTTTTGAAATTAACATTGTAATCATGTTGATCAGATTACCTAACATAGCTTCAATTCTGTCCATTGAGCTATTGCGGACATTATTATTGGCATTATTTTTTAATGCTTCAGAAAAGGTTTGATTGGGCTGATGTGCAGAAGATTGATTAATATTTTATTGATTAATATTTGTATTTTGATAGTTACGACCGTTTAATTGGGGAAAATCATTTGGATTTATCGAAAAGTTGGATGTCTGATTATAATTATTATTTACGTTTCGATTGTATAATCTCTTCGAAATTAATTTTTGATAAACTTGACAGCCTCGGTAGTTGGCAGTATGATTTTTTAAACAGTTGAAGCAACGAGCTGGAGAATTAGTATCCTTATTACATTCCGCAGTTGGGTGGTTTAATCCACACTTAACACAATTGAATGGTCTATTACAATACTTCTTAGTATGTCCATAAAGTTGACATCGGCATTGAACTAGTTCGGTCTTTTTCCTAGGTGCCTCTGTTGTGACGATAGCATTGTTTATAGATTTAATGTTAAATATATCTTTATTGTTCGGCTGTGGATTTAGATCCACAAAGAACATGGGTAAAGGCTGTTTGCTTTCTCTGCTTTGCACATTTGTAACACTATGTGGTTGATGACCTAATAAAATTAACTCTGCTTTGATGTCCTCAGGGGGAGTTGAATGATGAAGTCCTTTAATTATTACCCTATAAGATCTTTCTTGTTTCAGCTGGTAGGTATGGAAACCTATATTACGACTTTCTAAATATTTAATAAGTATTCTATATGAGTTTACAGTCTTATGGTAAGCCTAATCTGATCATTTCTTTAAGATTTATAATTGAAATCTTTTTTAGGTATAATATTAGCTATATTACTTAACATATTTGTTACGTTAACTACATCAGGAATGTATATCGGTGGAGGTTTCGGTGCTGCTGTTCCTTCATCTTCATCATCATCATCATCATCATCGTCATCATCATCATTATTATCATCATCATTATTTTGCAGAAGTTTAAATTGATTGGAGGTTGTGTGTGTGTATTGAAGCTATGTTAGGTAATCTGATCAACATGATGTAATGGTGTCATTCAAAAGTTTGATAACTTATAGTGGCAGGTGTTATTTAGAACATTTTTAATGTGAAAGACAGAATTCAAAGGTGGTATAACTTCTCTAAAACGATTATGTTTATAAAATATCAACATGTTCAATTTAGGTTGTTTCAGGTTGCATTTCCCACGTTCTAGCTGAGCTAACTAGTTCGGCAGTAGTGGGCGGGGATCTTGCTCCTGAGTTTAACCTTGTCTATGCATTACAAACCAAAAAGAAAAAAAGATAACGTGCGAATAATATGCCCTTATTGTCTATTACACTATCACTTATTCTATTTTTCCTCATTAAAGCTTAGGTGTTATAGCCTTGAACCTCTTTACCCACCCATCCTAGGTTTTTCGTAGGTTGGAAGTTTAGTAATGAAAAACCCCAAACACACTAGATTCTACCAAAGACCGTTACAGTTTTACCACAAAAAAAATTTAATTCATTTTTGAATCCAAATACATATGTATATTTAAAATGGGAATTATTCAACTTTTGAATATAAATCTCATAATAATATCTTATCAAACAGTTCTATCAGTTTTATAATCAATCACAAAAATATATATATATAAAATATAATATTAAATCAAAAATGGGTTAATATAAATAATAACGAAAGATAAAATTAAAAAAAATAATATAATGATCATTAACAAAGCTTTAATTGTTTTATTTGCACTCAATTTTAATTGTGCTTAAACGAGAAAGTTCTTTTTATACCCTTCACTTTCGTGAGAAGGGTATATATAAGTTTGTCATTCCGTTTGTAATTTCTATAATATAATTTTCCGACCCTATAAAGTATATATATTCTTGATCCTTATAGATAGCGGAGTCGATTAAGCCATGTCCGTCTGTCTGTCTGTTGAAATCAGTTTTTAGAGGACCCCAGATATCGGCAATGTCTGAATCTTCAATAATTCTATTAGACATGCTTTCGATAAGATCGCTATTTAAAATCAGCAAAATCGGTCGGTAAATAACGGAGATATGAGCAAAAATCCGAGACAACCTCTGAAAATTTCATCAAAAAATTGTTAAAAAAGCAACAAAAACACTGTACATAGAAAAAGATGTACACGTGTGTGTGTAGATGTATTTGGTTTTATTCAGCTGTGTATTTTTTTGTATGTTTGGAATTCAAACATACAAAGTATACACAGCAAAAAATATGATTTGCATTTTTTGTTAAAATAAAATAATTTTCCCTTTTGTTTTGCAAATATATTTTTGATGAATAGAAGAAAAAGTATTAAAAACGTTTTTAATTATATCAGAGTAGATTGTGAGTTATTGTACATTAATTTTTATGCGAATAATGTAAGTTTGAAATTTAAAACTAACACAAATTTTTTCCAAGTGCATTTTAAAACAATTTTTTTTACGATAAACAAAAACAAAATCTACGTCTCGTCAATGTTTACCAGCAATGAATCAGAGGTCGAAGTCGACCGGCTTCGAGTCGGAGCTTAGCCGCCGCCGAACTATATTTAGTTGCTTGAGCCGCCGCCGAAACATTCGGCTTAAATCGACTCAAATTTTTTTAATGTTTTTATTAACTAGACTGTAAGATCAATTATGTTTAAAATACACTATGGTGAAGGGTATATAAGATTCGGCACAGCCGAATATAGCACTCTTACTTGTTGTTTTGTTAATTTGTTATAATAAATTAGGGTTAGCCATAAGGTATTAAATTTAGGGAAATTTCATAACTAATTACTATGATAATATCGTAGTTAGTTAAACTTAAAATTGTCTTAATATTGTTGATGTTTAATATAATAAGTGCAATATTAGATCAGATTTAGGTACAATTTTCATTGTTTTTTTTAGAATTATAAGTAAATATTTGAATAAACTGTTTAAAGGTGATTTTAAGTTTTACATTAAATTTAATGCAAGAACATAATTAGTTTTAATAATTAAGAAAACTGAACTTAATTATGTGAGTTTTGTTTGGAAAGTCGCTAATGGAGTTTAGTTAATATCTGATAATGAAAAGTTCCAAAGGGTTATTTATATTTTTAGATTTAACAAAAAAAATCATAGTTAATTGGTCGAATTAGTAGGGAATTTTAAGATATAGTTAGATACAATTTTGGTTTAGATGTTATGATATGGCTGGATAATTTCAAATATTAGTTTTTATATATAAAGATGCTGAATCGGAAAGATAATAATTATCTTGGTACGCTGGTATTGTTCGGTAGCAATTGAGGTATATTTATAGGCAAAATAAGTCTTATTTTGTTGATGCTTAGGTATATTTGCAAGTTGATTCGGGGTTTGTGTAATGTTGATTCACCGGGTTACGTGACGAAGTCTCAAAATTTAGGTAGATAGGGAAATATTTTTATAGGCCAAATTTAAGTTCCTTCAAAATCTAAGTTGCTTCAGTTAAAGATTAACAAGTGCTGAAGTTTAGTGGGATGTGGTAAAATAAATTACTCCCTTGGCATAAAATGTGGTTCCACCGATTACGTAACGGTGTGAAAAATAGCACATGTGTGTTTGTTAGTTGGACCGAGGTCCCACAATACACAAGTGTATTGAGGACGAATAACACAACGTGGTGGTTTTCCGGAAAAATGTATGCCGTCTAAATTTATAGAGTAATTAGTCACTGGGGTCAGAAATTATATTACCGAAAACCTTACCTTCTTTAAGTATTTTAGACAAAAAAACAGTATTTTTGGGGTAAAAGTCTTAACAACAATGATTTCCTCAATTTTTTTGAGTTTTTGATAGTATATACTAAAATTTCACTTTTAATCAGTTTAGATGTTATTAATAAATTTAAATTTCTAAACCTTTGACAATTTTTCTTTAATCTCACACTGTACTTTATTAGTTAAATGTCTTGGAAAGTAACTTTATGGAATCGCAGTCAAAATTGAAAAGACTAAAGTCTTTTACTTTTTAAACCATTAAACCTATCAAAAATTACTCGTTTCCCTTCCCTCTACAATAAAACTAGGCGTAGAGCTTTCAGAACTGTAATTGAGATATATATTTGTTACTCTCATTCATGATCCACAAATATCATGTATATTAAATACATGAGATCGTATTAACGAGTAAATGAAGTTTAAAGCAAAATGATCATAAACTCTGAGTACTGATCAATACATATTCTGTCAGTGATGAGATTTGTAAAAAGGGAAATTTTATGTGCTCATGTTGTAAAACAAATGTTTGCCGGGATAAACATAAGTAAATGTTATACGATTTCTGTCATAATGATAAATAATTAGCATTATAACAAAATTAACTTTATACATAATAATGATAATTTTAGTGAAGAGAATAATAACGGTTTAGAAATTTGATTTCCTAATTTAAATTAAATAGTTTAATTAGTTGCCAATATTTTCATCTAATTTATTTAGAACCATATTTTTACAAATAGGTTTCCACCAATAAAGGAGTATCTGTAATAATAAGGTGAAATATTAAAACAAATTTCTAAACAGTAACATGTCATTTTATCGTGAAAATTATGTGTTACAATGATTACAATGTTAATTTCAAAACTATGCAAATAAATTTACGTATTGCAATATGGAATACTAACGTCCTTTCAAATCATAAAGCGGAAATAGAAACTTTTATAAATATAAACTTTATTGACATATTTTTAATATCGGAAACATATTTCAATGACAGATCATTTTATAAAATCAACGGGTTTGACCTTGTATGTTGCAATCATCCAGATAACGGAGCTCATGGGGGTTCAGCTATACTAGTAAGGTCGAATATAGCATATATTACTTTGGATTATTATAAAAAGCCCCATTTACAAGCAGCTGGTATTCAAATTAAGAGCAACAACAATAAACTTGACACATTTTCTGTGTATTTTCCACCACGACATAATATTAAATATGAAGACTATCAAGATTTCTTTCTAAGACTTGGGAATAGATTCCTGATTGGAGGTGATTTTAATGCCAAACATCCATGGTGGGGCTCTAGATTAAGCAATCCTAAAGGCAAAGAGTTGTATAAAAGCATATTAAACAATAAATTTTCCATCCTTTCTACTGGAAGGCCCACATATTGGCCAAGTGACCCCAGAAAAATTCCAGACCTTCTGGATTTTGTTATATATTCTGGTATAACCAGTAATCTATTAGATATTCTGGATACAGATGATCTAAGTTCGGATCATTCCCCATTAATAGTAAATTGCGATACATACGTACCTGCAGAAAAACGATCTTATTGCACCTCTTCAAAAACAGATATCGATTCTTTTAAATATTGGCTAGACAAAAATATTAACTTGAACGTTAGAAAGAATGTCATGAGTTGGATGATGTTGTGGAAAATTTTACAAATTTAATACATGAAGCTGCCTTCTTATCAACCCCATTACCAATTCGAACAAACAGAGTTGTTGTTTCTGCTGAAATTAGAAGTCTTATACAGAATAAAAGAAGGTTACGAAGATTATGGAAAATAACAAGAGATCCGCTGGACAAAAGGAATCTAAACAGAGCCATAAAAGAACTAGAAGAACGTTTAAATGAAATAAAAAATCAAAATTTTGGCATATTTTTGAGAAATCTTACTGTTCACAACAATGAAAATAATGAACACAACTTATGGAAAGCGATAAAGTATTTGAAAAAACCAACAAAAAGAAATATACCACTAAAAGACCTTAACAACTCTTGGTGCAAATCAGATCAGTGTAAAGCACACACCTTTTCTCAATACCTCTAATCCACATTTAAACCCTTCTCATTCAACAGCACTAATGATGAAAGCACTATCACATCATTCTTAGATATTTCATGCCAAATGGATCTTCCTATTAGGCACATAACACCTAACGAAGTTAAAGTAGAAATATCCAAACTAAGCAACAACAAAACACCAGGATATGATATAATAAGTGCTAAAGATATTAAATATTTTTCTAAAAAAGCCATAGTTTATTTAACTCTAATTTATAACTCAATTATGAGACTACAACATTTTCTTTCACAATGGAAATGTGCCGAAATTGTTATGGTGCCGAAACCTAACAAACCTGAAAATGAAATAAGCTCTTATAGACCAATAAGCCTTTTATGTACACTTTCAAAAATATTTGAAAAACTTTTTCTACAAAGAATGCAAATAATATTAGATAATAACAAAATTATACCAGAACATCAATTTGGATTTCGCCAAAAACATGGAACGCCTGAACAGTGCCATCGCATTGTTAAAGATATTAGAAATGCTTTAGAAAGGAAACAGTACTGCTCAACGATATTCCTAGACGTTAAACAAGCCTTTGACAGAGAATGGCACCCAGGGCTATTGTATAAATTAAAGCAAATCCTTCCAGCACCATTTTATCTTGTTCTTATGTCATATTTAAAAGATCGTCTCTTTTATGTCAAGATAAACAATGTATTTTCAGAAATTTGTGACATTAAATCAGGAATACCACAAGGTAGTGTATTAGGGCCTGTACTCTATACAACATCTCTACTGTTACATTTTTTAAATATAAACACTACTGGGCGGACTACTCCCTCATGGGTAGTCCGCCCATTTATTACCCAAAATGTTTACATGGATGTTGAAGTTATTCGTGCAAAAATTTAAGATTTTAACTGTAATAGTTTCCAAGATAAACGAATTATTGTATTTAATTTATATGGTAGGTGCCACTCTCCCTAACGCTAGTCCACCCACTTTTTATACCATATAATCATATTGACAATAAACTGCCTCCGACAAAATTTGAGGACTGTTATATAACTGTTATATTATCTCAAATATACGAATTTTATATTTTCTTAATGTGGGCGTGGCTCCTCACCCACTTGAAAATTCAAAATGAAAAGTAGCCTATTACCTATTCCAGACATACAGGAATACGCTGTGAAAATTTAAAGCAAATCGGTTTAGCCGTTTAGTAGTCTATAGCGTTCAAACATACAGTCAAACTCGTTTATAACGAACTCGGTTATAACGAATTATCGGTTATTACGTACATATTGTCAAGTTCCGAAAGTTTTGATAAATATTTTCATATAAAAAACATATTTTATTACGAACTCGCTTATAACGAATTCTCGGTTAATACGAACTACTTTAAATGGTCCCAATAATAACTTTTTTTATAACGAACCATCAAAAATAAGTTTGAAGTGTGACAATAGTGTTTACTTTTATGCAATATGGTAACATTAAATTTTAACTCAACATCTTCAATCAGCTGAAATAAAAAAAAACATAAATAAAAAATAATTAAAACGTCAGTTGCAAAATGATTTCAAAATGTCTAATAATAAGAAAAACCCTGTCTGTGCTTCAAAAAATTAAAATATTCAATGAAATAGATGATAAACAGAAATCAAAGTCAGCTATTTGCCAAGAATATAATATACCCAAGTCAACATTATCTACGATTTTAAAAAACAGAAAACAAATTAAAAGTTTTTATAGAAAAGAAATCAAATGTCTTCAACCAAAAAAAAATGCGTGCTTCAAAGTATGGAGCGGTGGAAAGGGCTCTGTTGATTTGGTTTCATCAGCTTCGGGCCGAAAACACACCTTTTCCTGGAGGCTTAATGGTGGAGAAAGCCAACAAATTGGCTAAAGCCTTAATATCGATTTTAAGGCAACAAATGGCTGGTTGGACCGCTTCAAAGCTAGAAATGAAATTGTTTTCAAAAAAATTTGTGGGATGTCTACAAGTGTACAACCACAAATGACAGTAAATTGGACAACCAATACACTACCTTCCCTTTTTAAAAAATACGTAACAAGTGTCATTTATAATTGTGATGAATTTGGCTTATTTTATAGATGTTTGCCCGACAAAACATTGGCATTTAAAGAAGACAAATGTTTTGGTTGAAAAACCTCAAAGGAAAGGCTAACCGTTTTAGTTGGATGTGACGCAGATAGCTCCGAAAAAAATTTCCATTATTTGTGTTCGGAAAATTTAAAAAGCCGCGATGTTTTAAAAACGTTTATGAGCTTCCTTTGCAATATGAAGCAAACAAAAACGCTTGGGTGACATCAGAATTATTTTTGATGTGGTTGAAGAATATAGATCAGTATTTTACAAACAGAAATAAAAAATTTGCTTTAATTCTTAGAAAATATTGAACTCATATTTTTGCCGCCGAATACTACAAGTGTGTTGCAGCCGTGTGACCAAGGAATTATTAAAAATCTGAAGCATCAATACTGGAAAATTATTTTAAGCAAATATTTTGCCGCAATTGAAATGAAACAAAAATTAGATGTCAATGTTTTAAAAGCGTTGTTTATGTTAAAAATGGTTTGGACTAAAATGGGTACAATTGGCAATTGTTTTCGTCATTGTGGTTTTGAGCAAGAGTTTTTGATTTTGGATGTCAATGTGAATGAAATGCCATTATCAACACTGTGGGAACAAACAAATGTGGAAGCGTTGTCTTTGGAAGAATATATAAACATAGATGAAAATATTTTAACGTCGGCGCCCTTATCTGATAGTGAAATTGTGGAAATTGTAAATCCTCCATCTAATAATAATTTGAGTGAAGAAGAAGATGAGGTGGAAATACCTAAAATTGAAAATGTGCATATTTTTTCCAAAAATAAAAAGATATGTTCAATCAAAGCCTTATGCAGAGGAGGCAAATGAACATTTATATGCCTAAAAAAATATATATCAGCAGATATTATCAGTGCTGCAATAGAACGCAAAATCACAGACTTTTTTAAAAACACATAAATGTTTATTATTAATTATAGTTTATAAAGTTATATTTATTTTTGTTATTTAGTTTTATTTTGGTATTTAATACTACATATTGTATTCAACTTTTCTATTGAAGTATTTTTGGTTTTTAATAAATGACGAAAAAATTGAGTTGTATGTATTTAATTTCCTTTTATGACTTCACCCCGTTTATTACGAACTTTGCCTATAACGAACTATCTTCTCTGGTCCCACGGAGTTCGTTATAACCGAGTTTGAATCTCCTGTACAACCCTGCAAGTCTAAGAAAGCCACGAACTTGTTTTATAGTTTTTTATAGTTTTTTGTACAGGCCATTTAAATATAGATTCGACCTTTTCTGGATCAGGTTTTATTCCACCCAAGTATTTCACTTCAGTCATGCAGAATTACCTTTTTTAATATAAATTGTAATAAGGTTAGCCCTTCGAAATTCCTGGGCAATACGCACCAAAACAGATAAATAAAAGTAAAAGTCTTCTGACGCAATAATCAGGTCATAAAAGTATCTTCAAATCCGGTGGTATCAATTCATCAATAAGCCGGCACATTGTTAGTACCGCATTACATAAGCCAAATGGTATTACGACAAATTTATACAATGGCCTTCTCGGGACTGTAAAGGCCGCAATGGGGTTAGAATCATTGACAAGAGCGATTTGCCAATATGCGTCCTTCAAATCTAGCTTTGAAATCAGGTTGGCCCGATTGTGGTCTTGGTGTATTTTTTCGAATTTGATGTGATGTGTACTTCATCCTCCTATCAACCTAACCGATTGTGGCCTTGGTGTATTTTTTCAGATTTGATGTAGTACACATCCTCCTATCAACCTTACCTAATCTAAGTACTTTGAGACCCAAACAAACCCGCGAAAAAAAATAAATTTTTGTACCGACCTAAAAACACGAGTCAAAATAAAATAAATTGTGAAAGACAAATAGAGCAACATTAAAAAAAGAGAAGAGACATTGTGAAAAAAGTAAAATAAAGAAAAGGAAGCATGTGTCGCTTTACGAAAAAAAAAATTTGTATATATATAAAAAAATGTTGAAAAAAAGGTGGGCATACGCCTTAAAACGCGATGAATTAGTGTCGTTGCTAAATTAATTTAAATTAGAAACCGTCGGTACGGTAAATTAAATGAGAAGAAGACTCGCGAAATTTTTAGACAGTGAACATGATGCTGATAGAATACAATGTTTATTGGAGATTTAAGAAAAATATGATGTGTCGAATACTCTATCAATACCAACCACAAGAAACGTATCAACACCGTCAACAGTTAAAATGGAAAATAAATCAGCGAACATACATCAACCTGCTGCAGTACCAGTTCCATCCCGTACATCAAACGAATTAAAGCCAAATTTAATTCAGCACGTCAGAAAGTGGGGCCTTTCATACGAGCCCATAGCATTTGTCGAGCGTATAGAAGAACTCGTTTAAATCTATGAAATACTATTAGACCAGTTACCAAGAATAATGCCCGAATTCTTACAAGAAAATGCCCTCATATGGTTCAGAAACAATAAATAGCAAATATGGAACACTTTTAAAAGTGACTTATTATCATTCTTTCTCCCTACAAGATATTTTGAAAAATTAGAGGACGAAATTCGAAAGAGAGTTCAACGATCTAGGGAAAACTTTAAAACTTATGTATTAGCTATTCAAAATTTGATGCGCATGAAATTTTGTCAGAGGAACAAAAACTAGATAGAATATTTCGAAATGCCCTTTCAGACTATAAACTTTACATTCGAAGAAAAAATTTTTCTTCATTAGCAGAATTGACATCGTTAGCGGAATACCTAGAGAGTATCTCAATTACGGCCTCAACATCACGAATTGAAAATCCACGAATAATTTCTAACAACACACGCCATGGACAACAAAATAATTGTTATCGATGTCGAAATTATGACATTTTGCATCAAGTTGTCCTAATGAAGAGAGAAATCGTTCGGGAAACGTACCAGGATGCCGTCGGAATTGCGGGAGGTCGAGCCTCCAAGAAAGAAGCCCTCAAAAGGTATAATCAGTATATCTAATGAAGAACAAAGAAAGAAGCCCATATCAAATAGAACCAGTTTACATAGTGAAGATACCCGTTTAAGCGCATCGTTACTTATTAATGGAAAATTACTAAAAGCATCAATTGATACCGGAGCCAGTAGAAGTTTTATGCGAAAAGATTATGTTAAAACTGTATCGAATTGTATATCAACGAAGAAATCGATGTTATATTAGCAGATGGTTCTACCAAGACAAAATACCAAAATTCAAATGGCCGCTTTAACCTTAGATTGTTCTAAAATAGATGCTAAACTTAATACAGTAGATGAAGCAGCAGACCGGGAATCAAATGTAAATCCCGTAATAAATGAAGGCCAACGAATCATCAACACGTTTTTAGAAACTGAGTTATGTTTATAGAAATCCAGCAATGCAGAAAATAGTGGATGCGGAAATCAATCATTTGATCGCACAAGGTTGCATAGAGCCATCCAAGAGCCCATACAGCTTCCCAATTACCCTAGTAGAAGGACGGTTCGTGGAGAACATGTATGGATTTCAGACAGTTAAATCTCAGGTCAGTACCAGATACATATCCTTTACCCCGCATTGATAGTATTTTGAATCGATTACGTGATGCCAAGTATATTAGCAGTCTTGATCTTAAGAATGGATATTGGCAAATCCATATGGATGAAAATAGTAAAAAGTATACAGCGTTTGCAGTCCCAGGTCGAGGATTATACAAATGGCGAGTGATGCCATTCGGTTTGCATTCAGCACCAGCAACTTTACAGCGAGCATTGGATACCATAGTAGGAGATGACATGGAACCACATGCATTTGCATATCTAGACGATATTATTGTGATTGGTAAATCCCTTTCAGAGCATCTACAAAACTTAAGAGAAGTTTACGGTAGATTAAGGAAAGCAAAGAACATTCGAGATTTGAGAAGATTTTTAGGAGTGGCTTTATGGTACAGGAGATTTGTGCCAGATTTTTCGAAAATATCTCAACCCCTAAGACAATTGCTTAAGAAAGAAAAACACTGGATGTGGAAAACTGAACAGCAACAGTCTTTTGAATCCCTTAAAACCACACTTACAGAAGCACCAGTTTTAGCGTGTCCAGATTTTACAAAAACTTTTAGTTTACAAACCGATGCGAGTGATTATGGGCTAGGTGCAGTGCTAACTCAAGAAGTCAACGGAGAAGAACGTGTAATAGCTTATGCTATTCGCCATCTAAATGCAGCAGAAAAGAATTATTCAACAATGGAAAATGTTTGACCATAATTAGGGGCATAAGAAAAATGCGAGCTCGCCTTGAAGGGTATACATTTATTGTAATTACAGACCACCTGGCGCTCAAATGGTCCTACAGGAAGATTAGCACGATGGGCACTCGAGTTACAACAATTTAATTTTTCGGTATGATATCGTAAGAGAAAACATAACGTCGTCGCAGATGCGTTATCGCGTCACCTCATAGAAACTGCCAACATAGCAAACTGTACACAATCAAAAACCCCGGAGTGTAATTGGATCTAGAAACTTATCAACAAGTTAAAACAAAACTCAGCAAAATATCCGGATTACACTATAATTGATAATCAACTATATAGACGTTTTCAACGAAGTACAACAAATACCTAAGACAATCCATGGAAGTTATGTGTACCCACATCCTGCACAACGCGCGTATTAGAAGAAAATCTTGATAGTGCTGCGGCTGGACATTTGGGGATAAGGAAAACTATTAACCGCATTGTCAGTCGTTATTATTGGCCTGGTTCGTCGTTGTCAGTCCTGCCAAAGGTATAAACTAACCAACAGAAGCCGGTCGGAGAAAGTTGACCAAAATACCAGGCGAACCCTGGTCTGTCATTTGAGCGGATTTTGTAGGTCTATTACCACGAACTAAACATGTCAATACAACGTTACTAGTATTCTTCGGTAAATTCTCTAAGTGGACAGAGTTAGTGCAAATGAGAAAGCCACAGACACAAGTGAATCAGACACTACCGGTTATTCACCAGCATTTATCACCCAAGGAAGAGAGCCAAGGCTACCTAAAACATTATATGACGAAGTCACGATTGGCACAGGTACAACCAGATTGAGTCCAGAAGAACGCCATGATGAATTGAAAGAAGTTTTCGAAATTGTAAGAAGAAATTTGGACATGGCATCCGAAGATCAAAAGCGTTATTACAATTTGAGAAGGCGTGTATGGAAACCCGTATATATTGTGAAATCTTTTATATCACCATTTATACTGAAGATAGTAGATTTGAGAAACAAAACTTTAAGAAATGTTCACATAAGCGAAATTAAACCTTTTGTAAATTAACAATTCTTAGTACTAATTACATTTTATTTTCTGTTTAACTATTTTACAGAAATAAAACTAGAAATAACTTTTTATCGGTTGAGTGCAGCCAAGTCACACTCCACAATTAAAACATCAACAACAAAAACACTTCCAACTACTGCATCATTTGTCAGATGAAGAGGCGAACGATGTACCATCTATAGACGTCCCCAACACTCCAGCGCGAGAAGAGATGGAATATATGCTGCCTCCTACACCAGGAAATAATTTTGAAAATTTTATCCCAAACCAAGAGATCGAAGATAGTGAATTTGATGAGATCCCGTGGTTCAGCCCAACCTACGTCGAGCTCGAACTAGCACCAACTCCAGGAAGAAATTCATTTGAGAGATATTCACCCCCAAACAGTGACGACGGCGTAGAAATACCACAAAGCTCCAACGCAATAGACTTTGATGAGATGGAAGAAACATTTAGATCAACATTCGGTGCGTTTGATACGACTGTCGATATAAGACAACCATCACCAACAAAAAATAGTTCATCCCCACGTAACGGAAGAGGATGGTTCACCATTGATGTGGATGATAGCCGATGCCATGACTTTTGTGGTCATATTGGATTCCAAAGGACAATCACATATCGTTTCTGGGTAAGCCAGAAATACCGAAAGACTGAAGTTCCCCAGATATGTTTTCCATAAATCTATCCTCGAAGAGCTCAACCGAATCAGATTCTACATACATCCTATATTTTACACCCAAACAATCGCCACTTATAGATACCGTTAAATTAACTTCAACAAACCAACCAATAATAGAAAAACCATTTCTGTTATCACCAACAAAATCTCCTTCTTCATCGTCATCTCCTTCTACATCATCTTCTTCTTCATCATCTTCTTCAACATCTTCTTCGTCGTCATCTTCTTCATCATCATTTTCTTCTTCATCAACAAAAGCATCACCTTCATTACCAACACCACCTCCAGCTACATCTCCATCATCATACACATCCACTAGTACACCCCCTAACCAGTGTTGCCAAAACCTAATTGGAAGAAAGTGCTAGATTTGTTTTAAGAAATGCTAGAAAGTGCTAAAAATAAAGAAAAAAATACTAGAAAAAAGTGCTAAGAAAATATTGTTTTTTTAATTTATAATGGGACGATTTTAACACAAATATACAGATTTATTTATTTATCAATTACAATACAATTACAAATTATACTCAACCCAATTTACCGAGCAGGGTAAATTAATAACAGAGTCTCCGGTAGGAATTCAACCAACAACCCCCAGACTGACTACCACACTACCATATAGCCTACCGAGGTACCCAAATTTATATATAGATTTTTCTTACTTTAACAATCCCAAAAAGAGGATTTTCGAAATCGATCTTTTAGAATTTTTCTAAAATTGCTCAATTTTTGTATTTTTTTCAACTGCATAAATAAAGGTTTTAGCTTAGGGCGCAAACCTACCAAATCCGCTTATTTTGGGATAATTTAAATACCGAATTTAAAAATGTCAAAATTTTTAATTAAAACAAGTGAAAAATATATAAAATTTATCGAAAATATTTTTCAAATAAAAATTGATTGTTTTCCAAAATTGATTTTAATCTCAACAATTTGAATTAAAAAATCATTGATTTAAAAAGTAATTCCAGAACTGATCAATTGAAATTTTTGTTTGTGAATATTTTTGATATTGAGCTTAAAATTATGATATTTCGAATCAAAAAGTACAGAATATGTATACATACATATATGTTCAATAACTTAAAGTTTTTACTAATTTTAACAAAAATATGTGAAATTTGTATTGAAATATAAAACTAATTTGTGATAACTTGTAACAATTTTTTGTTAATGAACAAACATATCATTATAATTTCGAAAAAAATTTAGAAAATTCTTTAAAACGTATGTACTATGCATTTTTTAGTTATTATATATTCATTCAGTTCCCTCTTTTTTTCTCATGAGAAGGATCGCACAACATGCCCGATTGTGGCCTAGGTGTATTTCTTCGGATTTGATCCTCCTATCAACCTAACCTAACCCATATATCCAGGTCCTGTGGCGCGAATTTCTCTATAGCATCTATATTGAAACAATTATTGTTAGTAGTAGATTTTTTGGGATAATTTAAATTGCTCTGAAAAAAAATGTTTAGAATTTTTGAATTACTATAAAAATATATATATAAGTTATTTCTTTTGAATATTATACAAATCGATAATTCTACAAATAACCGGTTAAAACTTATTTTCATACTACACATATTTTTCTAACATATTTTTACAGAAAAAACAATTAAAATTATCGAAAACAAAATATGTAGAATATATTATAAATAGTGCTGAAAAATGCCAAAAAATATTTGAAAATGCTAGAAAAGGTGCTAGATGCTAGATTACATTTGAAAAATGCCAAAAAATATTTGAAAATGCTAGAAAAGGTGCTAGATGCTAGATTACATTTTTGGGTGCTAAATGAGCCCTAACATCCGCAAAGATGACAGTTACGAGAACGCCACATCACAGAGCCTTGTAAGTGAAGAAGAACCATCAACATCATCAACATGTTTAAACAAGCTTAACATTTTCAAGAAAATCGAAGGTTTAGAAGAGGTACCCCAAGAACTACAGGACAAATTAGCTGAACTGAAGAAAACCCGAAAATTTGGTCAAAGGTACAAATTCCTCTACCAAATAGGTGATATTACATACCGAATAATTGTGGCCAAGAGTGGAAAAATTCAAGCCCAACGGACAAATTAACTTTTTTTGCGAAGAAAGTAGGGAATGTAAGGAATAAAAGTCGTCCTCCTTTTTATATTACATTTTTATATATAACACTGAATGTTACTTTATTATTATTGTTTATTATTACTTTATTATTTATTGTATTGGTATTAAAGCACATTCGAAGTCTTGATTAAAATAGAATATAACTTTAGTTTGATTTAACGTATCATTTAAATTAACGTATTTTATAAGATGCGCCACCTACTGGTAGATAGCTTAAGCAAGGATAAATGATCATACAATAAAATACTATCCTAAAAGTTAAGATGCTACTAACTAAGATGATAATTTAAGACAACAACAACTAATGTAGTAGAAATTGTATAAAAGGTGGTGTATTGTTCTAAGAAAGTCAGTCTGCGCCCAGCTTTCGCTTAGGTAAGACTAATCATTGTTTGGTGGTTAGACCACCTGCATTGGATTAATTCCCGCCTAGCAATACTCACTAGCCCTAAATACAGAGCCATTAATTCAACCAAATTTTATATGAACAATGCTTCATTTGAGAGGTCTACCTATTTATATAAGATTTGCAAAAGTGCTATCTTTCGGAACACTCTAATGAGTAGTCAAATACATCCGATTCTTTTTCAAATAGTTATTTTTTGAGGATATACAGCCGATTACAGGTTTTGAAATAAATATAATTTTCCGGTGAAAATTATAAGTGATGGGAGTATTATATACCGATCTACAACCGATTTTACGCTTTAGATGAAAATAAATTAAATTGATTACAGATTTTTATTTTACGTAATCGCAAAGTTAGTTAAATATTAATAAAATAAATACAAATAAAAATAAATTTTTGATTAAAAATTTAACTAAATAATAATTCTCATACAATATAAGAAGTATATATCATGGTCTTTAGCATTAACAAGTGAGAAAGTATAGTCGGACATGGCCGACCATATAATACCCTACACCATGAGTATATTTTTAAAATTTTTACTTTTTATAACATTTTTATTTTTTATAAAGAAACTTTTTTGTTGAATATTACCATAATTCCAAAATATTTAAGCAAATTATTGTTAAAAAACTAAAATTTCTAAATGAGGCTTTATATAGGTCAAATATGGACCGATCCTCGGTAAATTTGGGAAAAGGATATATTTCTAAATAACAGTTAGTTTTCTTGAGTTTCATGGCGATACAAATGGTTACAAGTCAATTTTAGACGTTTAAGACATTTTTTGAAGGGGGTTTGTATGGGGGCTAGGGTCAAATATAGGCCGATACTTACGAAAATCTGCAGTATTTTGACTAATTTGTAGACAAATTTAAGAAACTATCTTCGAAAAATTATACTGAAATCAGCATATTCAATCACTGGGAACAAAGGATACTTTCAAATTAATTGTTTTAATTTTTCAATGTGCAGTAGATTTTAAGAACTCTTCAGTTTAAATTGTGAAGTAGAAATTTGTAACCGCTTATGGCCTATAGGCTACGTTATTGAATAAATAAATAAATAAATAAATAATTTTGGTCAGGTAAGCGTCCTTAACTGTTACGGAGTTTAATTTTCGACTGTCCACACACATCCTAACTTTTCCAGGTTTGACAACAACGACTGTTGGTGATGACCAAGGGGAATTTGAAGCTTCCTCTATAACTCCGAGAGAAATTATTCGATCTAATTCCCCACAAATCTGTTTTTCCACCGCCGGTGAAATCGGATAATATCGTTGTTTTATGGGTTTTGCATTACCCGTGTCAATACTATGCTGTATTAGAGTAGTACAGCCTAAACAATCTACTTCAGAGTTAGGGAACGTTGCAATAATTTTGTCTAGTCTATGTTTCTGTTATTTTTAGTCCAAAATCTGTCCAAAAGTCATATGCACAAATTATGTCTTGTCTAATCGTCGGAACCACTAAAAATTCAAAATGTCTAGTCTGTCCTTGAAATGTCACGTCTAATGTCGCTGTCCCTAAAACGTTCTGTCGTTGCCCGTCTGCAGTATGTACGTTGCCTAAACATTTACTAAATTTTGGTTTACTCTGAAATTTGTCATTAACTTATATGTTAATGTATGGCCTACTATCTCATTCTTGAGAAATAATTGGGGAAATTGTATAAATTTTGAACTTTTTAATTTTGCAATAAAATTCTCCAATTCGTTTTGAAGATCTACTAATCTTGTTTTCACCGAAAATCCTCGCACGAGCTTTCTTATAATCAGCCAAACGGATGTGATATGGCTTCATCAGAGGATGTATGTTTTCCGTTTGATTGTCTTCAGACTCAGTCCTGTTGTCCGAGTTAATGTCCGAAGTTTTCTGTACAATATCACCGGATGTCCTTAATGCGTCCGTCGAACATCCTTCTGTCCGTTTCCCGAATGCTTTTTCGAGCATTTAGTGCAGTTCGGTTTGTATATGTCCTTGGCACCACAACCGTAACAGATGATGCGTCTTGGTTCCATACAGTCAAAATACGTATGGCTATCTTTCTCACAACTCCAACATTTAATTTGTTGAAGTGCACAAATGTCCTCAGTTTCTGTATTATTAATATCAAGGTCTTTGTCCTCGCCGTCAATTTCCGAAACGCGTCCTCTGTCAGTCTTACGATAATCGTATTTTTGAACGTCCTTCATAAATTTTTCATGTTTCCTTAGTTCTTTACGAAGTTGGGAAACACTGGAAATTTCTAAATGTAGAAGTTCATGACGAACTTCTGTCTTTAAATTTCAAATTAAGGTCTCACACAAGTCACGGTCTGAAATTGGCGTCTTAAGTCTATCTGTCATGGCCAAAATTGTGTCTAGATATTCGTCAAAATGTTC
The DNA here is from genome assembly GCF_022045245.1 of Lucilia cuprina. Classification (NCBI taxonomy): domain Eukaryota; kingdom Metazoa; phylum Arthropoda; class Insecta; order Diptera; family Calliphoridae; genus Lucilia; species Lucilia cuprina. The sequence goes on along the minus strand of NC_060952.1, from coordinate 57,958,469 downwards.
GTTATGTTTTTGTCTTCGTCTACGAATGTCTTCAAGGATGTCAACGTCCGTCGTGTCATCCTTGTACTGATTCCGTAAAGCAGTTGTCAAAGAATGAATTCGTCCACTGTCATTTGGTTGTCATGTCCGGTGAACTTGATTCGCCAATTGCGAATTATATTCAGAACTTTCTCAGCAAGAAATGGTTCTTTGTCTGCGTCGTGATTAAGTCGATTTGTTCTTGGTGAGGTATTTCTGTCCTTGTTATTGTCATCATATCTGTTCTGATGTTGATTATTTTCCACATTGATATTTTGAACTATTGCAGACAGTTCATTTGAAATCATATTCATCATCTCATTTCGAAATGATTCTAAAGATTCTGTCACAATTTGTCTTATTTGAGTTTCGTTTGATGAGTCCATATCTACCGTGAAGCTTACATTAGTTGGCCGATCGATATTCGATAAATTTTCTTGACTTCGTGTCAAAGGCATATTTAAAATTGTATTTAAACTCAGTAAAGATAAATATATTCCACTACTCGGTTAATTAACATATAGTTAGGAACCAGATAATAAAAAAATATGACCTAAATTCAAATTATAAAACAAAAAAATATAATAGTCTAAACTTTCGAAAGAGTATTTAATTGACAAATAAATCTCATTAAGAAAGTATAGAAAATATAGAGGAAATATTTCAGTTTTTATATGAGGGTAGGTAATCAAAACAATTCCAATTACAAAAATCCCGATCATAATAAAAACTAAGCAAAATTTTTGAAAACAAAAAAATTATCAAAAGAATATGTATGTTATTCTCGAGTAAGATCTCAATAAAACTCAAAAATCTCAAACAAAAAAAATCATACTGAAAATAAAAGTTTTATTTAATATTTGGTTCAGAACTCTATTTAAAAAAATCTGAAAATCCAAAATATTTTCAAAAACAGAATTGAGAGAAAACAAAATAAAAAGAAAGTTAGTTAATACCACGATAAATTATTTTGTTTGGAACTTCAGCCAAGATGTAAATAAAATTGTTCAAATTATATGTCCTAAGTGTTTACCAAGGCATGTAGAACTATTTAGCTGAGGCCCCACGTTGGGCGCCATTAAATTTATGTAACGGTTCAGGCGTTGTGCCCTATCCTTCAGGAGACGTGCGCTACCTATTATTCCGACCGTGCTCAGGGTTTGGGGTGGTGTTCTTGTCTTCATCAGGATATGCTAAGAACCGCACATTAACTTAAAAGGTACCTATTAATATTAACTAATAAAACTAAAAAAATAAAGAAAGTTTGAATTTAAATGTCAAGAGAAGATGGTGGTATTTGTTCTCATTCTATACCCTCCCGACCTTTGTATCTTAATTAATCATCCTTAAGACACCCTACAATGATTCCCTAACTACATGTTTAACTAATCTTTCGTGGAATAAAAAAAATAATTTAAATGATCATTATATAAGTATAATAATTAAACAAATTTATTATTAAAATGTAAACTGAACATGTTTATAAACTTCATATTTAACATTAATAAAAATTATTGGTTAATTATTTGTTGTGTAGTGTAATTTGTTTATTTTATTTTTAAGTATTCTAAATTGAAATATTCAACAATGAAAAATTTGAATTTTACTTTCAAATGTTGCTAACATAATACTTTAAGATATTATGTTAATAACATAATTGTTTTAACATTAACAAAAAAATATTCAATTTAAAACACTTAAATATATAGAGAATTTAAATGAACAATAAACACAATTCAAAACTTACCAAACATAATCCAACGATGACAACAGGCCTGTAGTTTGTTTGGGTTTAAATTATAACTTTGAATTTTTAAATTCTCATATTTTTATAGATTTTAGATTTTAAGTGTATTTATGTATGTATGTTAGTGTTTATGTGTGTAGGGTGTATAAAATATTAGTGTATAAGTGTTATTACAATTTTAAGTTAATTTATGTTATGATTAAGTTTAATTTTAGATAAAATAAAGATTAAGTTACATTATTGTCTAAAATAAGATAAAATTTAAGAAAATTAAAGTTTTAAGTTAAGAACTTTAAGCAAGTAAAGTAGAAAAGTTTTAGTAATTTAACAAAAAGTTAGTTTTAAGATAAATTAATTAGATTTTAAGTTAAATTAGATAAAATTTAAGATATTTTTTTAGATAAAAAGATGATTTTTTGTTGTTTTAAAATAAAATTAGTTTTAGTTTATCGTTTATATTAAACCAAATTAGTTTTAGAGGTTTTTTGAAGATAAAATTAGTTTAGATTTAGCGTTTAAGTAAGTTTTGGTGGTTAAATTAGATTTTTAAGTTTAAGTAGGTTTTAAGTAAGATAATTAGTTGTAGTTTAGTTTAAGTTTGATTCTTGTAGGATTTAAAAAGATGCTGGCGATTTATCAATGCTTGTTTCACAATTTTTTTTTTTTTAGAAAGATGCTTTTGTTTAAACTTTTTTTATTATTGTTCCCTACCAGTGATTGAAAATGCTGATTTCAGTATAATTTCTCGAAGATAGTTTCTTAAATTTGTCTACAAATTAGTCAAAATTTTACATAAAATTCGTCATATCACCTATTAATATGACGAATTTTATTTAACCTCAGGGGTTAAAAAAGACTCTATGTTATATTGATTGGATGCTACGCATATTTTTATGTTCACTTTTAGAATACTAGCTATAACAATGAAATGCAATGACTTTTTTCTGTTTACTTTTTGTTACATTTTTATACCCTACACCACTATAGTGGGGAGGGTATTATACGTTTGTGCTGATGTTTGTAACATACAAAAATATTGGTCCAATACCCACCTTAAAGTATACCGTTAGGTTAGTTTGAGGAAGAGAATGTTTAATACATTAAATCCAAAAAAAATACACCTATACCTATATTATATGAGAATTATTATTTAGTTAAATTTTTAATCAAAAATTTATTTTTATTTGAAAACTCTATAATATTTAACTAACTTTGCGATTACGTAAAATAAAAATCTGTAATCAATTTCATTTATTATCAAAAATCGATTTTCATCTAAAGCGTAAAATCGGTTGTAGCTCCGTATATTATACTCCCATCACTTATATTTTCCACCGGAAAACTATTCTTATTTCAAAACCTGTAATCGGCTGTATATCCTCAAAAAATAACTATTTGAAAACAGAATCGGATGTAATTTCCTACAATCGAGAAAATTGCATATGAACATTTTTTATCAAAATTATATTGTTGTGGATCCATATATAAGACTACCATCACTTATATTTTCCACGGAAAACTATTTTTATTTCAAAACCTGTAAACTACTGTGTATCAGAAAATAACTATTTTAAATCAGAATCGGATGTAGTTTCCTACGATCCTAAAATAGGGTAAATTATATATTCATATTACATTTTCACAAAAATTCGAATTTAAATCGGTTGTGGTTCCTTATATAACATTTAAATCTATCTAGAAAATCATTCTAATCTCCCCTTAAAATTTCCATTTATACAACTCTTTAAAAATTTACTTTAAATGACTCTCAATTCGAGAAAACAAAGATGCGCAATTACTAATATTTTCCATAAAAATCGAATTTTATATCAAAAATATAAAATATAAATTTATTGCTAAATCGATATAAGACAGCACTTTTGTAAATCTTATATAAATAGGTAGACCTCTCAAATGAAGCATATAAAGCATTGTTCATATAAAATTTGGTTGAATTCATCTTCCGATATCTTTTTATACTTTTAGAAAATTATCCACCAAAAATTCTGCACAACTCTTTATGTATGTAGCGCCGTATTTATTGCAAGCTTTTCAAATTAAATTTGTATTTGTACTTTTTGGTCCAAAAACTGACATTAAGTATTAAACAAAATGCGG
>NC_060952.1:57934586-57949586 GCF_022045245.1 Lucilia cuprina | reverse complement strand
ATTTTAATACTGCAAAACGGAAATAAACTATCTGTAAGAATATCCGTTATATTAAAATATAATTTTGTGGGATTACAGATTTTTAGAAGTAAACGGTTTCGTGAAGAAAGTTAAGGTAAACAATAATAAATTTAAAATTTTGTGACCATATTTAAGGATTTTTTGTGCATAGGTTTGGAAAGGAAATTTTCATCCGGAACAAAACTATATGATTCAATTTTGAACATCAAGATTTGTTAATTAAATCTGTTTAATTCTGTCACCGGATTTGAATATAAATTTAAACCGAACAAGAATCATTCGGAATAATTATCTAAACTTTGAGGTTTTGTGAAATCCTCAGCATCTTTTTAAATCCTACAAGAATCAAACTTAAACTAAACTACAACTAATTATCTTACTTAAAAATCTAATCTAATTTAACCACCAAAACCTACTTAAACTTACTTAAACGCTAAATCTAATTACTAATTTGGTTTAATATAAACGATAAACTAAACCTAATTTTATCTTAAAACAACAAAAAATCATCTTTTTATCTAAAAAATTATCTTAAATTTTATCCAATTTAACTTAAAATCTAATTAATTTATCTTAAAACTAACTTTTTGTTATATTACTAAAACTTTTCTACTTTACTTGCATCTATCTTAACATAAAACTTTAATTTTCTTAAATTTTATCTTATTTTAGACAATAATGTAACTTAATTTCAATTTTTAATTTAATTTCAATTTGATTAACTAAATTTTATCTAAAATTAAACTTAATCATAACTTAAATTAACTTAAAATTGTAATAACACTTATACACTAATATTTTATACACCCTACACACATAAACACTAACATACATACATAAATACACTTAAAATCTAAAATCTATAAAAATATGAGAATTTAAAAATTCAAAATTATAATTTAAACCCAAATTCAACAAACTACTGGCCTGTTGTCATCGTTCAATTTTGTTTGGTAAGTTGAATATTTCAATTTAGAATACTTAAAAATAAAATAAACAAATTACACTACACAATAAAAAATTAACCAATAATTTTTATTAATGTTAAATATGAAGTTTATAAACATGTTCAGTTTACATTCATTTTAATAATAAATTTGTTTAATTATTAGACTTACTTATATAATGACCATTTAAATTATTATTTTTTTATTCCACGAAAGATTAGTTAAACATGTATTTAGGGAATCATTGTAGGGTGTCTTAAGGATGATTTAATAAGATACAAAGGTTGGGAGGGTATAGAATGAGAAGAAATACCACCATCTTCTCTTGACATTTAAATTCAAACTTTCTTTATTTTTTTAGTTTTATTAGTTAATATTAATAGCTACCTTTTAAGTTAATGTGCGGTTCTTAGCCTATCCTGATGAAGACAAGAACACCACCCCAAACCCTGAGCACGGACGGAATAATAGGTAGCGCAGGTCTCCTGAAGGATAGGACACAACGCCTGAACCGTTACAACTTTCAAATTAATTGTTTAATTTTTCAACGTGCAGTAGATTTTAAGAACTCTTCAGTTTAAATTTGGTCACACTACTTTGAAAAATGCTTCGGGGCATTTTATTAACTACAAAAATTCGTACCATTAACCATACAAAATTTCAAGCGATTTTCTTGCTATTTGAAAAATTTCATGCAATTGAAGAAACTCTGAAACAATTATGAAAAATTATGAAAAATCATGAAAAATTTGGGCTCATTGCAAGATTTCAAAATTCATAAAAAAGAACAAAATTACTGTCCTAGGAAAATATGAAGAGTCCTTGAATTTTGACAGAAAAACATAACATCTTTTAATTTGGCAATCAACTTTGAGTTGTTTATTAAAGAGTAAAATCACCGTTTTTGTATCATCATTGTTTCTCAAATACATCCATTTATACAAATTTAATTTGAAAAGCTTGCAATAAATAATTTTCTAAAAGTATAAAAGAATTTTTTATGAACAATACTTTATATGCATAATTTGAAAGGACTACCTATTTATATAAGATTTGCAAAAGTCTTTAGGGACACTCTAATTAATAGTCAAATACATATCTTCATGGTTTTTTAGATTTGAGCTGCATTTAAAAAATGGCAACCGAATTTATATCAAGACTAGCTAATAGCCGGTGAGCTTCGCTACACCTATCGAAATTAAATACATAATAATCAAAGGACTATTTGGCTTAAGTTTACAATTTTTGTGTTTTCTCTAAATTCGTGAAAGATTTTTATATTTTTTCGTGTGATCCAACGCTACTTAAAAGCTATAAGATCAACAAACTTATAAAGCTAAGTACATATTTTATATAAGTATTCTTAGCCTAGTTACAAATTGTGGAATATCAGTATAAATTTATTTAAATTAATATTCACATAAATTACAACAACACTAACAACATAGTCTTATTTACATTCTCCTTTTTTTTATTCCCCTTTATGTACTTATAACAAAGTTAAATATCTTGTGTAAAAAACTTAACTGTATGTATCCATTATAAATCATACTGCTCTCCAATACAACACTAGTTGGTTTGTGTATTGACTAGTTTCCATTTACCACCGCCATCTGTTGTCGAGTAGCTACTTACTACCCAACGAACATATTTTTGTTAATTAATTTTTTTTTATAATGGATTGCCTAAATTGAAATTGTAATATCTCTGGGAGTGAACGTATGGTTTTTTGTTGGTTATTCCTCGGAAATTATCACTTGAAATGTAGTGGCCTAAGGGCACGTGATGCTGATTCAATTTCCGATTCTACTAAATCCATGCAGTGGACTTGTCCACAGTGTAAAAATCTTAATGTTGAATTTTATAATTTTTTCAAACTCTAATACACTCGCAATACCTTCAATCCAATTTGGCGTTAATTCCGGTGAATCCTCACCAATAATTGTTTCGCCAACAATATCCACAATATCAGCTGAACACAATGTTGCTGAAACTAATTATACATTTCCTCCAGAGGATAATCAAGTTTTAGGTGCTCCCCCAAGTGATGTACCTGAACTTAACGAAAATCCTCCTAATGAACTTCGTACCATTCCACCCAGGAAAACAATTTATGCAACTCGGTTCTACTATGACACTTCAGTAGAGGACATAAAATATTACATAAAAACGAAATTCAAGAATTCACTTCCTGATGTACTTGTCTATAAAATAAACTCCACAAAGAGGGCATCTTTCAAAATAATTGTTCCAGCTGAATTATTTGATCAAATTGTTAATCCGAAATTTTGGCCCAAAAACGCACTGGTTCGTGAATTTATTTATCGCGAAGAAAACGTTGCACGACTTCCTTCTGCTACAAGACAAATCCCAAAAAACTAAATCAAAATCATGATCTTATTACCATTTATCAGAATGTTAATGGTATTAATACAAAACTCCAAGACTTTTTTCGCAATAGTTACGAATTTGAATTCCAGGTATTGGTGTTAACTGAGACTTGGCTAAATAATAATACACATAACTCTGAAATATTATGCGATAAGTATCAAATTTTCCGTCGAGACAGATTTGGTAAATTAGGAGGTGGTGTCATAATTGCTGTTTCAAGTAAATATCCTGTTGATGAAATTTTATTTGATAATAAATTCAATATAGAATTTATAGCTGTTGCTATAAAAATTGATAAATATTCCATATATGTCACATGCTCATACATACCACCCAATTCCGATTTTCAACCTTATGATAAAAATGCATCAGTAATTAAATCCATCGCAAATAGTATCCGACATATGGACAAATTAGTCATACTAGGTGACTTTAATCTTCCAACAGCATCCTGGCTATCCTTAGATGATACAGATTGATTGGACAGATGATTTCCTGAAGTCAATTCTTGATGTTAATGTCTTTCAAATAAATAATATAAACAAATTCCAACTCTTATTTTGGAGATTTGTTGCTTTTGTTTTTACTTTGTTAAGAAATTAACAAAGTTGTTCAATAACAGAATTGAACTATGCACACAAATAAAATAGAGAATTTTATTTCTACTTACATGTTGGTTGGTGGGAATTGAAATACTTTTTTTGTTTGTTTTATAATTTATTTAAAAAAACACCACTTTGACCGGGAGTCGTTTGGGATGGTTAATAATAAATAAGCCGATCCTCTTCGGCGCCAAGCCCGGCTTCCTCGTAACACTTCCTAAAATAATGCCTTTAGGAAGTATTTGGAGACCTTCAGTCAAGGTCGGTAAGGCCGTCGTCGAAGTCGATAAGATCGTCATGGAGATCGATCAAATCGACTTCAACGAGGCCTGACCGGACTTCGACATGCCGGCCTCCTTGCACTGGTGCAATTGTCGACCTTGTGAGTTGGCTGAGGGCCGAAACGATTTGGTTGACCAGCCCCTGGGTTGAGGCTGGCGTTGCCTCAGGCTGGGGAACGGCTATGGTTTGTGGTTGATGTTGTTGGCGTCGTTGTGGCTGCCGCTGAGATTGTTGCTGTAGTTGCCGTTGTTGTCGTTGGCGTTGTTGCTGCTGTAGTTGTTGTTGTTGCTGTTGAATAACCTGCTGCTGTTGTTGCAGACGTTGACGGAGGTCATCTAACCGCCGTTGAGCTCTCTGTTGAGGAGGGTTGGGAAGGCTTCTGCGAGCGCGTGGGCGTGACCTTTGGCTTTGCCTTGGCACCTGAGCAGCAGTCCTTGGGTGCAGCAATGTGTGGTGCAAATTGCAACATATTTGGCACGCACCCATTGAGATACAGCTACACAACGCACAACTCTGGGTTTTGGGCTGGATCCATTCTGGAATGAGATTAAAATACAAAGAACAGGCAGATTAAGGTCGAAAAAAATAGCTTTGCACACATAGACACGACATTGTATGGACAAGAACAAAACTAATCTACAGACTTTTCACATAACGGGGCATGCATATTTTACTATTGGTCGGGTCACGACGCCACTAGATGTACTAACATCTAACACATAGACACGACATTGTATGGACAAGAACAAACTAATCTACAGACTTTTCACATAACGGGAGCATGCATAATTTTACTATTGGTCGGGTCACGACGCCACTAGATGTTCTAACATCAGCGACTCTTACGCGCTTATCCCGACCAACGTGTACGGCTTCTATTCTGCCTAACCTCCAGTCGCATGGAGGAAGAAGCTCATCCTTGATGATAACGAAATCACCAGTCTGTAGATCCCGTCGTGGATTCTGCCATTTGTACCTCTTGTGTAGCTCCTGAAGGTACTCATTTTTCCATCGTTGACCAAATTTATGATGGAGTGCTTTCAGTCGTTCCCAGCGATTCAATAACGACAAATTGTCAGGCGGTATTTCTGGCGCGAATACCAAAGGTGCACCGCGCATCTGGGTCTTCTGACATCGGTGATATTGGTCGTGAATTTAGAACACTTTCTATTCGCGCAAGCAGAGTAGAGAACTCTTCAAAATTAAATTTATGTGCGCCTGCAATTTTCCTGAAGTGGATTTTGAAGCTTTTAACGCCAGCTTCCCATAAACCTCCCATATGCGGGGCGCTAGGTGGAATGAACTTCCACTCAAGTCCATTAATTGCATATTTATCTGTTATATCCTTGGAGGATTGTTTAAGAAATAACGAATACTCCTTTAGCAATGACTTACTAGCGCCTATGAAATTTGTACCATTGTCCGACATAACTGATTTTGGCAATCCTCGCCTAGCTATAAATCGTGCAAAAGCAGCTAGAAATGCTTCTGATGTTAAACTAGAGCAAGCTTCTAAATGAATGGCTCTTGTAGCAAAACATACAAAGATACATGCGTAACCTTTCATATATGGTGAATTTCGCAAATTGCCAGACTTGATCTGAAATGGACCAGCAAAGTCGACACCCGTATGTGAGAACGGTAATGAGAGAGTGGATCTCTCTTTTGGCAGTGCAGCCATTATTTGCGATTTCACTTGTTGTTTGTAACGAACACAGGTTAGACAATGATGAACGCATTTCTTGACTGTTCTTTTTAAACCAGGAATATAGAACTGGCTTCTTACTGCGCTCATCATAAGGGTTATGTCAGCATGGACTAGAGTTTTGTGGACAAACTCCAGAAAAATTTTGCAAAATTGAGAAGAGTTAGGGATAATTATGGGAAATCGCTCATCGTACGTAAGCGGGGCATTAGCTAATCTACCATTAACCCGCATAAGACCTTGAGCGTCGAGAAATGGATTTAGAGTAAGCAGAGAGCTTTTCTTTGAAATATGCTTAGAATCCGAAAGATTCTTTAAATCTTCAGAATAATGAAACTTCTGCGTTAGTCTAATATATACAATTTTTGCGTTATTAAGCTCTTCGTGAGAGAGCGTTAAACTTTCAAACTTAGTTTTCTGTAATCTATGGCGAGGGCTCGCCGATATGAAGAAAATCTTTGTATTATATTGAGTTCATCTGTAACGGAACAGTGAACTTCAACTTTCCTTTGTTCCATAAGAGCTATGGCAGGTGGGTTAGATTTAGGCCAATTGTCTTGGGAGTCAAGTAGCCACATTGGTCCATACCACCATAAAGGATTTTTTTTAAGATCTTGTGGTTTACAACCTCGTGTTCCAAGATCTGCTGGATTTTCATGGGTTAAAACGTGGTTCCACTTAGCATTACCAACATTTTCAATGATTTGAGATGTTCTGTTGGCAACATATGTTTTCCAAACTGATGGATGTTTTTGTAACCATGCTAATACTATAGTGGAATCTGACCACAAGAAAAGTTGAGCACTTTTAAATGAATTGTAAGTTAGAGTTTGTTTAATTAGTTTTGAGAGCAGTAATGTCCCACATAACTCTAACCGAGGAAGACTTACACGTTGCAACGGCGCAACTTTGCTTTTCGCTACTAGCAGATTAGAATGTCTGCCAGACACATCTTCCACTCTAATATATATTATTGTGCAATAGGCTTGTTCAGATGCATCACAGAAACCATGGATCTGGATTTTGCTATCTGGATGGAAATGGATCCATCTGGGGATTTGAATGGATCTTATGTTTATAAAATCTTCTAAGAAAATGTTCCACCTTGAAAGAATCTGAGGTTTCACATCTTCATCCCATTCGACCCCATCTTGCCACAATTCCTGTAGAAATCTGCACTTAAAATATCTTCAGTTGGAATATTTTCTAATAATTTGCTATTATTTGCCGTAATTTTTTTAGGTGGAAATCCAGCTGATTTTAAGGAATTTATTAATTGACTTTGCGCTTCTAGGGCTGAAGCCAAAGTATGTCCACCAACTAAAATATCATCGACATATGTATCATGTCTTAAGATGACAAAGGAGACTATCTCTCTACATCAGTTGCTAACTGCAGCAACGTTCGTATAGCTAAATACGGTGCACAATTCACTCCGAAAGTGACTGTTAAAAGCTCGTAATCTTAAATATTGCTTGAATTTTTTGTTCTATACAAAATTCTTTGAAACGGACAATCTGCTTCTGTTACTAATATTTGGCGATACATTTTTTCGATATCTCCATTGAAAACGTATCTATATATACGCCAATTTAAAATAACTGACATTAAGTCAGATTGCAACGTTGGACCAATATGCAATACATCATTCAACGAAAATGAGCTTTTCGTTTTGCGAGAACCATTAAAGACTACTCTAACTTTTGTAGAAGTGCTTTCCGGTCTAAGTAAATACAGCATGATGTAGTAAATAATACGAAAAATACTTTACATCTTTACAAAATTTCGGAAGAATTTGTTTTCCTCATATGACCCAATGTTATATATTCTTCTAAAACATCATTATAAATCTGTTGAAGATCTATTTGTTTTTGTATTTTTGCCTCTAGATGAATATATTGACTTTTTGCTGCGAATCTGGAAGATTGCAAATACAAGTTTTCTGGAAATTCTTGTTTAAAAGGAAGTTTTACAACATATCTACCATCACTTCTGCGATATGTTGTTTTTTTATAAAGTTCTTCACAGTAGAGATCAGTTTCTTATAGAACTTTCGATTTTGGAATTTCCTCTGTTTTCCAAAATAGTTTAAGCATTGAGGTTATTTTATCATTTTCTTCCTTATTTTGAATATTAGCAGTTAGAGAAACGCTATGTAATTTCATTGGGCCATAAATATACCATCTATAGATGGAATTTTGAGCAAGGAGATTGCCTAAGATATTCTTTTGTATTCCATCTTGATTGATATATGGAATTATATCACTACCGATTAGCATATCTATTTGTGAAGATACCAAGAAATTAGGATCGGCTAATTTTAGATGTTTTATTCCCGAGAAATCAGCGTTTGAAATCGTAAAGCTTGGCATAAATTTGGTTAAATTTGGAACTATTATAACTTGGGTACTGAGTGAGAACTCGTGGGTTTTTCTACACAAAGTTATGGTAGATATTTTACTTGAATTTGCTACCAATGTACCCCCTAATCCACAAATTTCAAAATTTGCATTTTGAGTTATTAAACCAAGCTTTTTTGATATTTTTTAGTTAAAAATGATCGTTTTGATCTCGAATCTATTAGAGCTCTAACTGTAAATATTTCTCCTAAATGTAAAATTTCTACTAGAGCTGTAGGTAATAAAATGTCATCATCATTGACAGAAAAGTTTGTTTGTGTGTTTGTCTTGTGTACTGTAGACATTGAGCTACATGGTGGTTGGAGGTTTATTGTGTCCTCTGGTTGCTGAGAGGGATCAGCATGAAACGTATTGGACGTTTTGTTTTTATTTGCTTTATTCTTCTTATTATTGGAATAATTATACAAATGAAGTAAGCTGTGGTGCTTGTTCTTACACTGTACACATGTAAAAACGCTTTGACAATTTGTATTTGTGTGAGCTGAAGACAAACAATTACTACAAATTTTGTTCTTTTCTACAAAGTCAATTCTCTGTTTTACTGAAAAGTTTTGAAATTTAGGACAATTTCGAATGATATGTGTACATAATACATAATTTGCAAAGCATATCATCATTCTTCGATTGAGCTTCTTTGTTCGGGTTTTCATATCTAGCTTTATTCTGCTGTGAAGAGATATTATAATTTCTACCCTGATTATGATATGGAACATAAGCTGGGTTTTGACTTCTGAATGTAGATATTCTTTCCATTACCTGATGTCTATTTATTAAAAATTTTTCCATTTCTGCCCAGGAAGGTAAACGAGTTGGAGAACTCAACGATTGCTGCTAAAGAGCTAATGTTTCATCAGGTAATTTTGTGGAATACAAATATATTAGGATTGGATCCCATTGATCGGTTCGTATACCATGAGCCTTTAAAATTGATAAACCATCGCTAATGGTAGTTTGAATCCTGTTAATTGATTCGCAATTTTCAGCCTTTGCTGCTGGTATATTAATTAGAATCTTCAACTGATTATCTACTAAAATGCGCTTGTTCTCATATGATTACCATAAATGGCGGTAAACATATCGCGGAATGATGGCCATTCCTCATAACCCCCATAAAATTCCTGAGTATCACAAGGAGGAACCTTTATACAAATCTCCGAATCATTAAATGTGGCATTAATGGGATACATATTCGAAGTATTGAACAAAGTAGAGTTAGTCGGTTGATCCGGCCTTAGACCTTGATTACTAGAAGCTCTGTGCATCTTCAATTGGTCCATCATATTAGCCTTGGTACGTTGATATTCGTCCTTAACCGATCCAAATCTTACTTTTGCCGTGCATTTTTCGCTCTCAGGAATAATATTCTCATTAGTTAAAAATAAATCCTCAAAGGCTTTTCGAACTGATTGCCAGTCCTCTTCAAGGGACTGCAATTTCGTCTCGAGAAGTGACTCGGTTAAATTTTCCAATGGAGTTATATCAAACTTGGAACAAGATCCAACTAAATTATCGCATTCTAAAGCGAACTTAGCACATAATGTGGAGCCCATTATTGAAAAAGTTCAAATAAATTGTTTAAAATGGAAAATTAAATCAAATGAGGAAAACTAATATCGAAAAAGCCAAATCAATGAAAAGAACAACTAACAAGTAGAACAGTAAGTGATCTGCACTAATATTATCTAATTTGACCGTAGGTTGAGAAAAAAAATTCCGTATACAATTCCTATAATGTACCTAATATACCGAAACTACTTGCGTAGAGTGACCGCTAAATCGCGAAAAAAAATTTTCTAAAAAGTTAAATAAAAAATTTTTTAATTGAAAAAATATTACAAAATAGTTCCGTTTACAGGTCCTATATTGTACCTAATATGCCAGATCTAACAGCGTAGGGTGACCGCTAATTCGCGAAAATATTTTTCCAAAAAGATTTTACTCGAAATTTAATTAAAAATTTAAGTCGATGTTATAATTAGTATTGAACTAATCAGACCGACTCACAATGTGTAGGGAACACACAAATTACAACAAACACAATAATGTATATATGTAATGTATGTTTGTATATATGTTTATTTTGTCTCTTTGTTTTTTACTTTCTTTTGTTATAGCTACGGTATAGCGTATAAAAAAGGGAATAAATTTTGTTATTTTAAGAGATAAAATAAACAAAAAACCACCACCAAATTTACTTCAATATTTTTAAATAATAATATTGTAAATCTTAGTAAGTATGTATGTGCAATATTCAAAAATGTTTTGATGGAAACAAAACAATAACAATCACTAGTTCTTGCACTAAATAGAATGAACTTTATATATAAAAAATAATTATGTATGTGAAGAATGGGAATTCTTGCGACTATACTTATTATTTTTTATATAAATTTTCAATTAATTTAGCACTTTCACTGTGGTTCAAAAAGGACCATAAACAAATTCCAACTCTTATTTTGGAGATTTGTTGCTTTTGTTTTTACTTTGTTAAGAAATTAACAAAGTTGTTCAATAACAGAATTGAACTATGCACACAAATAAAATATAGAATTTTATTTCTACTTACGTGTTGGTTGGTGGGAATTGAAACACTTTTTTTGTTTGTTTTATAATTTATTTAAAAAAACACCACTTTGACCGGGAGTCGTTCGGGATGGTTAATAATAAGCCGATCCTCTTCGGCGCCAAGCCCGGCTTCCTCGTAACACTTCCTAAAATATTGCCATTAGGAAGTGTTTGGAGACCTTCAGTAAAGGTCGGTAAGGCCGTCGTCGAAGTCGATAAGATCGTCATGCAGATCGATCAAATCGTCTTCAAAGAGGCCTGACCGGACTTCGACAAATATTCTGAATCAGTGTTGTCCAGACACTATGTTTTAAACGTACAAATTACCAAATGTTGAATCAAGTATTATCAAATATTAATTGGTCTGAATTTTTATCAGTTAGCAATTATGGAAGAAACTTTGATCAAATAATCCAAAATTTTACTCCATAATACATTTGAATATACAAAGTGCAGTTCCTCTAATTAAACAGACAAAAATTAATGGCCCTCCATGGAATACTAGAACACTGGCCTGGTTGAAAAATTGTAAAAACAGATGTTATAAAAAATTTAAAAAAACCAATAACCTAATTGATCAATGTAATTATTATGTTGCCAGAAGTCGTTTTTGCCTCGAAAACAAAAGATGCTATAATAACTACATCAACAAAATGAAGGTAAACATTAAGGTGAATCCGAAATCATTCTATAATTTTATTAATTCCAAACGAAAAATATCCTCATATCCGACTGCTATGAAAGTAAATGGTACCGTTTTTTCTGATGATGTTGAAATAGCTAACTGTTTCTCTGATTTTTTCGCATCAACGTTGTCATCCAAAACGTTTAACAGTACGCAATATCCGTACGTGATTCCACAACAATCTCTGATAAATATATCATTTATTGACTACTCCAGTGTCTTAAAAAGTCTGAAGAATATAAAGTGTTCATTCAGCCCAGGTCCTTAATGCATTCCCAGCTGTATCTTAAAGAATTGTGCAGAAGTCCTAGTAACACCGCTTACCATCCTATTTAATAACTCGCTTAAATTCAATAATTTTCCCATGATTTGGAAAGATTCTTATATAATACCTCTACATAAATCTGGAAACCGAAATGATGTATCCAATTATAGAGCTATAGCGAAACTTAGTGCTATTCCTAAATTATTTGAGAAAATCATAACTGAGTTATTATTCCAACAAATCTCATCAATAATATCTCCTTTACAACATGGCTTTTATAGTGGTCGCTCAACATCAACAAATCTTATGGAACTAACATGTGGGATGTTAGTTCCATAAGATTTGTTGATTTATGATTATGGATTTGTTAAACGTCATCAAACCAATGTAATATATACGGATTTTAGCAAAGCCTTTGATAAGGTTTATCACAAATTGTTAATAATGAAATTTGATAAAATTGGATTTTCAATGAACTTCCTAAATTGGATTCGCTCCTACCTTCTAAATAGGAGACAATGTGTTATCTTTAACAATTCCAAATCTAAGAACATTAATGTTATTTCCGGAGTCCCACAAAGAAGTCACCTTGGCCCTCTTCTATTCCTGCTATTTATCAACGATCACCCTAATTCCATAGAACATAGTAAAATCCTTATGTATGCAGATGATGTGAAAATTTTTTGCTCATTAAACGAAAAAATCAACTCTACACATCTCCATTCCGACCTGATCAAATTTCATAATTGGTGCTTAGTCAATTTAATGGAATTAAATTTGAGAAAATGTTATCACATATCCTTCGCAGGGTATTCTCCGTCCATAACTGACTACTACATTGGCGGCGTCAAATTAAAATCTGTTGAATCAGTCATAGATTTAGGGGTTAATTTTGATCGCAGAATCAATTTTAATTCTCATATTATTATGACTGTCAACAAGGCAACTGGTGTCCTAAGTTTCATAAAACGTTGGGCAAAGGAATTTAGTGATCCTTATGTGACAAAACGTCTATTTACAACATTAGTTAGACCTATTCTTGAATACGCATCTGAAATCTGGGATCCTCAGTACAACGTATACATTAGAAAACTTGAATCCGTGAAAAAACGATTTCTCATTTTTGCCTCCGCAATCGCATTAATGTTCCAAATAGACCACTTAGGTCTTATGTTCCATTATATATAGAATTTAATAGGTCAAATTTTATAAATTTAGATCCTCTCCGAAGAATATGCTTAGAAGTCAACCGCCAATACGATCTCATTAATTTTTCTACGTCCTCGAATGAAATAAAAGCCAAACTGATTTATTATCTTAACTCAAATGTATATGTTTATAACTGTTTCCAATAATAATTTCTTATGTTATATTATATATTGTATTTTATATTTATATTATAATTGTTTTGTGCTCAGCTGTATAAAAAAATTAATAGTTGAATTAAATAAATAAAAAAATAAATAAATAGTTACTAAAATATAAAATTTTTCTTAAAGGTTTATTATAATTTATCTTGATGACAATAAACTATCAAAAAACTTCTATATATATAAATGAATGTGTGTTTGTTTGTATGTTTGAACGCTATAGACTACTAAACGGCTGAACCGATTTGCTTGCGTACAACGTATTCCTGTATGTCCTGTACGAATAGGTAATAGGCTAATATTTATTTTGAATTTTCAAGTGGGCGAGGAGCCACGCCACATTAAGAAAATATGAAATTCGTATATTTGAGATAATATAACAGTCTTTAAATTTTGTCAGAGGCACTTTAGTGTCAATATGATTATATGGGATAAAAAGTGGACGGATTAGCGTTAGGGGCGTGGCACCTTCCATATAAATTAAATAGAAAAATTCGTTTATATTTGAAACTATTACACCGTACAACAAATTGGGAAAAATTGTTGCACACATGAGCAACACCATATACGTTGGAAACTACATACTTGATATAGTTTAACTACATTTTTGTTTTTTTTTATTTTCTGATCGTTTCTTCCTTTAAAAGGACTTTAAAGATGGAAAGGAAGAGTAAGTATAATAATATTTAGCTTAAATTTGGTTTGGTCTAGTAGTTCAATATAGGTATCGATTGAAAGAGGAGAGTAACAGTATTTTTACAAATAAAATAGTTTAAAAATGTTAGAATAAAAAACTAAGAAAATGTCCTTTAAAATTTTAATCCTTTAATATCCTTATTTTCTATAGTCAGATTTTTAGAAAAAAATATATGCTATATTTACAAATATGGAGTTGCAGACTCCCAAATTTCATGTCTTTAACTTTATTAGTTCTTTGTAAAAAATTAAAAGTTAAGTTATATTCAAATTAAAAAATTTTTTGTTGAGAATATTTTGTTTAATTTAATTTATTATTTATACCCATTACCTACCCCAATTATCTTAATGTCTGTTAATTGTTTATCCTTACGTAAAATTGACAGTTTTCAGACAAAATATCTACCAATTAAACAAAACCGGTGATTGAGATAACAGGCCTTAAAATATATAAAATTTTATTTCGTATGATTATGAGGTTTATATATCTAGAAGTAAATCTCTCCTCTTAATTTTATAATATACATATTAAAGGCCTGCACAAGACAATAATAATGCGACAATTTGTTAATAAAAATTTCGTGTGCTTATGATGGCGCATATAAATTACTTTGATAACATTATTGGGAGGTCAAAGGTATTTTTAAACAAGTAAGAGTGCTATATTCGGCTGTGCCGAATCTTATATACCCTTCACCATAGTGTATTTTAAACATCTTTTATAAATTTTAAATTTTTTCCCGACTACGTTATTATTACATCAAAAGCTATACAAAAAGAACAATAACAACGCTAAACGAAATAAAACACAAAATACACAAGGCATCTAAACCAACATACATCTAAACATACATAACGAAAAACAAAAATAACAACGCAATGACGCTAACAGCATCCAAACCAAGGGTGCCCAAGCCCTATGCGCTTGGTACTCTTTTGTTTTTGTTTATGCGCACAGTGTATATGGCCAGTTACTGTTCACTGGCCATTCTATGTTTTTTAATTCTTTGGCGCTTTTTACCCTTTTTCTCTCTTACAAAAAAGTTGTAAT
>NC_060952.1:57926698-57934486 GCF_022045245.1 Lucilia cuprina | reverse complement strand
AACATTTCTGATCAATAAAATATATTTTGGGAAAATTTCATCTCAATATCTGTTATTTTGTGGACGCTATCGTGCCAACAACAGACAGACGGACGGACATGGCTAGATTGTCTTAGAATCTTACGAGGTCCCAGAATATATATACTTTATGGGGTCTTAGAGCAATATTTCGATGTGTTACGCACGGAATGACAAAATCAATATACTCCCCATCTTTTTTGATGGTGGGTATAAAAATAATACACATAAAGAAAATGTTAATGAACTATTGAAATATTCTATACAATTTTAAAGTTAAAACACAATTCGAATAAAATTGTCGCATCGATATTCTCTAGCTCATAGTTAACATTACCAAGTTTTCTCTTTACTACTGCTCTAACTCCAACTGGTGCTAGTTTGGCATTAAAGTGAACTCTGAGCATAATTCCGATGTATTACTTCCTGTCCAATGTTAAATTCCCTTTTCCGAGATCTCAAGTTATAGGATTTTGTATTTTTCTCATAAGCATCCCTAATTCGCGTTTGAATAGAGTCCCGTAAAATCGTGAAGCTGTCTTGTCGTTCGATTTGAGTATTAGATTCTGCCAAAAGTTTAAGGTTACGAAGAATTTTGTAGTCATGTCCATGGTTGATCATATTCTGTCCGAAAAGAAGTTCATAAGGTGTTTGTCCAGTCGTCTGATGAACACTATTTCGAAGTGCACAATTAACGCTAGGTAGGAAGATATCCCATTGACGCTGATCATTATGTACATAAGACCGAAGAGCTTCGTTAATGGATCTATTGACTCTTTCACAAGCGTTTGCCTGAGGACTATGGACAGCAGTGAATTGGTTTTGAATTCCGAATTTTTCCATTGAATTTTTCAATTCCTTCGATTTAAATTGGCTGCTATTATCGGTGACTATAATTTCTGGTATGCCATAACAAGTAAGAATTTCGTTCTTTAAATATTCCAAAATTGGTTTCGTAATAAATTTCTTTAACGGTTTCAAAAAAGTAAATTTTGTAAAATGATCCATGATAATTAGAATCCCCATATGTCCGTTCTTCGTACGTGGAAGAGATCCTATCAGGTCCATATACAAACGCTGAAATGGCCTTTCAGTAATCACCATCTCACCCATTGGTGGTTTAAGACTTGTGTTAGGAGTCTTGGATGTTTTGCATGAAACACAATTTAATATATATTCACGTACATCGATAACCATTTTGGGCAAAAAGAAAAATTGACGTATTCGATGCAATGTTTTTGCAATGCCACCGTGTAAGACGTTTGGCAGATCGTGAGCTACTTGGATGACATTCCTACGTAATTTCAATGGAACAAAGAGTTTCCATGAATCAGATTCATCTTCGTTCCCTGTTGAAAATCCTGTCCTTTTATAGATAAATTTATCGATGACTTTATAATCGGGCAAATTGGATTTCAAAATATCATTTCGCAAATTTACATATTTGCGAATTCAAATTCATTTGAGTTCAAATCAATTGAAGATAGGGTTTCCAAATTTAGTTCATCTATATTATCTTCATTTTCATATGCTCGGGATAGCGCATCTGGAACGATATTTTCCTTACCCTTACGGTGTTCAATTGTGAATTTAAAGCCTTGTAGTTTGAGAGCCCACCTTGCCAAACGGCCACTAAAATCTTTCTGTCTCATCAACCACTTGAGACTCGCGTGATCCGTTATCACTTTGAATTCTTGGCCTTCTATGTAAACTCTAAACTTTTTCACTGCCAAAACCATTGCAAGGCCTTGTATAGCTTCTGTGACATAAAGGCAATCGGTCTCTCGTTACCATCGTCATCAATCTGAGCTAAAACGGCACCTATTCCGTGCATACTATCATCACATTGAAGAAGGAATGGTTTATCGAAGTTAGCGTGAACTAAAACCGGCGCTGATGTTAATTTTCCTTTAATAATCTCAAAAGATTTTTGAGCTTCGTCATTCCAAGAAAATGTTTTCTTCTTTGATAGCAATTCCGTCAAAGGAAACGTAAGTGAGGCATAATCGTCAATAAATCTTCTATACCATCCCGCCATACCAAGAAACTGACGAAGTTGGAGAATAGATTTAGGAATGGGAAACTCTGAAATTGCATTCACTTTGTCAGGGTCAACTTTTAAACATCCCTCTCCTACTATGTATCCCAAGCATTGTACTTATTTTATAGCAAAGGTACTCTTCTTTACATTGATAGTCAAATTAGCCATTCGAAATTGAGTAGCCACCTCCTGTAAATGCCGCAGATGTTCGTCAAAGTCCTTGGAAATCATTAGTAGGTCATCAAGATATACAAAAACGTTCGTCTTTAACTGATGCGGAACGACTAAGTCCATCAGTCTACACATTGTTTGTGGGGCATTGCACAATCCAAACGGCATTCTTGTATATTGATACAATGGCCGATTAGGGATTGTGAAAGCAGTCTTCTGTCGGGAATCTTCATCCAATTTAATTTGTCAAAAGGCATCTTTCAAATCCACTTTGGAAATGAAATAAATTGGAGGAAGTCAGGAAATTAATCTGTCTATATTTGGAATCGGTTAAGCGTCTTTTGTCGTCACGGAATTTAGTTTTCTACTGTCCAAACAGAATCTTACATTACTAGGTTTTACTATCAAAACTCCAGGAGATGACCAAGGTGAGTCTGGGCATTCTTCTATTACACCTAAATTGAGCATCCTATCAATCTCTCCACATAAAAGTTTCTCTCTTGCAGGAGATATGAGATAATACCTTTGCTTGATCGGAGTTGCATCTCCTGTATCAATTTTGTGTTCTATCAAAGATGTACATCCTAAACCGTCCCGCTCTGAATTTGGAAAATAATCTATAATTTTCTGAAGTTTTTGAGTTGAAGGCATAGAAATTTTGTTTAAGTCTTCGTCCGAAATAATTTCATTAATATTATTAATTATACCAATTTGTATTCCAAATTTTTGCCAAAAATCAATACCACATATAATTTCCTGAGATATTGTCGGAATTAATAAAAATTCAATTGATTCTGTCTGACCGTTGTAATTTACATCATAAGCAATAGTACCTAAAATACGTTGTTGTTGATCATATGCAGTTTTCACGTTACCTACTCCATGTCTGTAATTTTTACTCTCAGATATTTTTAAACATAGTTCACCACCTATGACACTAACATTTGCACCACTACCCAATAGTGCAAATTTACTCTCACCCTGCAAATTTAGTAAAATATAAGGTCTGTTATATTTTCCTAAATTTTTCCTCCTCATATAATACTCACGAATCCCTCTTGAGGATGTAGTGGATATATTATGATGTTTTCTTTTTAAAATTTTTTATCAAGAATGAAAAATTTTATTGAAATTTTTTATAAAACATAAAACAAATAACAAAGGCAATTAAATTATAAATTTATTTTTTTTTTAAATAATAGTAGTTGTAGTTTGTTTGTGCCACTACATTATTCCCCCTCTAGACAAAAGTTACTCTTTTTGAATATTTCGAAGTTTGGGATTTGTTTTTTGAATTTTGAATGACTGGTTCATGAATTAGTTCATTGGTTTCGTGAGCTGGTTTGATTCTTTCAATAGACACGTTATCTTCTTTTCCTTTTATATTTAATGTAAAATACTTATCATGTCTCTTGATTACTTCGTATGAACCTATATATTTAGGTTGAATTGGTTTTTTAATTGTATCATCTCTTATCCAAACGAATTTACATTCATTTATATTTTTGAATCTAAAAATTGTATTAGAAAAATTAGTCTTCTGAAACTCGTCCCTTTTCAAAAGACCGTTTAGTCGAATTAGATGCAGTCATATCCAGAACGAATTTTTCATGCTTGCGAACGGCACGACGTAACTGAGCAACACTAGTTATATCCAAATGTAATAGTTCGTGCCTAACTTCGGATCTTAAATTGCGTTGCATCATCTCACAAAGCTCATAATCCGATAAAGGTGTCCGTAATCGATCACAAAGCACAATAATCGAATCGTAAAATTCATCAAATAATTCCTTAGGTTTTTGTTTACGTCTTAAAATCTCATCTTTTATGTCGAAATCAGTGTGGTAATCTTTATATTGACGTTTCATTGCTTCACGCAAATCAGCCCAATTCATGTTCTCACAACTGCGATGAAATCTCCAGAACCATTTCAATGCTTTCCCTTCAAACAGGATATGTGCGTGTTCACACAAAAGTTGAAAATTACCTCGTAAATTGGCATAAGTAAGTGTGTCCACTCGGTATATAAATTCGTCAACCGAAATCTCTGAGATGTCTCCCGTGAACCGTACTTTCCAATTCCGAATTATGTTTAATGTCTTTTCCGTATTATTATCGTTATGTGTATTATTAGGTCTATCATTTTCTCGATCCAAAAGTCTATTTTGTGTAGAAGGACGGTTATTTTCCATGTCATCGTTATCAACCCTTTCGTTCTGTCTGTCCTGTGTATTTTGTCGTAAACTTCCCAAAGATAAATTTCGAAAAGTTTCGGTAATCATGTTGCCTATTTCGTCTCTAAAATCCCTTAACGATTCATTAACCAGTTGTCGAACGCGATTATCAGCACTTCTCTGTTCACTTGCAGCTATACGAGCCTGTAAACGAGTTCTTGGCCTATTTAACCTACTTAAAGGTGTATCTGCGTCCCCACCAGCTCCCCAATTATCCCTATCAGCAACTTCCTGCTCCACTTGAGCTGGAATATCGTTCGCACTACGTACTAGCGGCATTTTATAAAACTAATACCACACGTTTTGAAACTAATTACACAATCAAAAGAAAATCAAGTAACTAATAACGAAAACGAAAAGTAAAGATAGAGAAGATATTTCTTATTTCAGAAAACAAATTTAAAGTATTACTACTCAGTGAAGAATTTTAGTAGGGGTACTAATAAACAAAAAAAAATTAACTTAAATAAAACTAAAATATTAAAATTACAGAACATACCCATCAAGTCTAATTAATAAAATAAAAGAGAATAAAGTAACTCAATATTGTTGGAAAATATTCAACTAATGTCAAAATAAATTAACTCCAAAAGACAAAATTTAGTATGGAAAAGAAAAAGGTTTTGATTAGCAAATGTAGGAAAGTAATCGATTAAAATCAATTACCGTAAATCCACACAAAAGATAACCAAAATAGAAAAATGTAAATTTCAAAGAAGTAGAGTAAGCCAAAAAAAACTAATTGAAGATCCAGAAATAAAGGAGATTTGGATTCGAACGACAATTGAACCGATACATAACCAGAGCAACAACTCAAGCATGAACCCAAACCCTGTGAACCAATGTATAATAAAAAGTAATCTATGGAATTGAAAATCGAAAAGTACAATAAACAATTATATCCTAGTTAACAAATTATTAAACAAAAGTAAAAGAAGATAGTAAAAGAAGAGAAAAGTAAATATATAAAAAGATCGATATCCACCAGGTACAAGTTCATAGGTCCTCAGTATCTAGATAGAAATAAAGCACTAAATTTTAATAATACGAACACTGAGGCCCCACGTTGGGCGCCAAAATCTCTGTAACGATTCTCTGAAGAGTTGTTCTCATATTTGGGAAATATAGCTACCTTTAATAACGGCTGTGCTCGTCGGAGGGGTGGATTAATAAATTAAATCCCAAAGAAATCATTGAACCGAATACAGTAGATTTAAAATTAGGTAGCAAATTAAATAAAAAAAACTAAAAGAGAACGATCAATATATATAAAACAGAAGGTGAATTAGACTTGAATAAGTGAGGGTTATAGCTTGGGATGGAATTCGCTACAACATTTCTTTACCCTCCCACCATGCTGACAGAGAATTAAGGTCTATAGTCAGCCCTTAAATAAAAACGAAATAAATATTGTCTTATTACCCCATACCAAATACTTCACTTTTCGTAATTAATAATAAACTATTTAAGCCATTATTTTCAATTCACAACATAAATTCTATCATATTTATTAAAAGTAGAAATCAAAACAATATTAAATATTAATTAAATGTTAAATTTACAAGTGATAAATTTCAGAAGTATAGGTCACAATTAATAAAAAAAAAAAAAATTATTAAAGATAAGATTTTATGATTCTGTTATTCTGATTTAAATATAGAACACTTAAAAAAAATATAAAGAGGAACAAAAAACATTTATGTAGTATGTAGGGTATTATTATTATGATGGCTCAAATGTAACATAATTTTAAATTAAATTTATGTAATAAGTTTTATTTTGGAAAAGTTAAATATAAAATTAATATCAAATGTTAAATATTTAAATAATTATGTTACGTTTTACGTGTTATATATATAGTGAAATAAATTGGTGAATTAATAATAAAGAAACATTTTAACTCACGTTATATAAGTCCATCGTTGTCAGCAGGCGCCCGATGACTGATGATTTGCTTAATTTTATGAGCTTTGATTCAATCAAGAGATAAATGTAGGGTTTTAAATTCTTGGGTGCGTATAAGGATTATATTACTTAAGTAATATAATCCATACGCGCTGTTGTGTTTTTTTTTTTTTTTTTAAGTGTATAGTGTCATTTAAATGTAAATTTATGATTATAATTTCATATTTATAAGTCTTCTATATTAGTTTTCAGAAATTCAGATTATAAGGTGACCATACGAAGAAATTTAGTTAGTTAATTTTAAGCAATGAGAATGATGAATATATAAGAAGTAATAATAAAATCAGATTAAGTAATTTACGTAAATTTATAAATTTAATGTTAAAAAAAATTTGAAATTTAATAACTTAATAAAAATTTTCATAATAAAAAAAACTTTACTGCGGATTCAATGAAAAGCAATCAGATGTAAAGACCAAAATTCTAATTTGATATTAATTAGTTCTTCAAAGTGTACAATTTATCGACTGATTCGTCTATTAGTTCGATTTATTTAGGAAGAATAACCACCAACGAATCGTGGACAATAAAATTAAATTCTCATATACACCATATAAGTAAAAAAGATATGTATCTGGTCACCTGATTCGACCAGAAATGTGTGATGATGTAACACTCTTGTCGTTCTTATAATATTCGTTCTTTATATTCATTAACTGGTTTCTGGTCCGAATTCACCAATAAATTATATGAAAACCATCAATCACATTCAGAACAAACGTTAGATCGTTTTTAATGGCTAGTTTTACAAATTTCCTATAACAGAACCAAATCTAGTTAATTTTAAATTCCAAAAGAAATCCAAAATAATGCTCACCGTTCAAAATGTTCCTTAATGTTTCCTTTTTCTCCTATATTATTTAAACTATATTCTGGTTTTATTTTTTTCTCTATCCAAAAATCAACCGTCTCAACCAAAACTTATTTTATAAATGAAAATTTTTGAAAACGTCGTGAAAATTATCTAAAGCAATGTCAAGGCTAACTTTGTAGATTTTGAAAAATTTTCGAATTATAATAAAGAAACAACAAGTAAGAGTGTTATATTCGGCTATGCCGAATCTTTTATACCCACCATCAAATCACTGATATATAAATGAAGTTTAATATTTTGAATATTTTATTATTATATATCGATATCAGTAAGAACATCAGGGTAAGATTTGAAAGAGGTCATTGGGGTTTTTACTATTGACAGTGCTAATTTTTATAGCGAGTAGTGGTATTTATACATACATATATGGACCAATACTCATAAAAGTCTGTAGGAAGATTTCAGTTCCTTATTTGTTTAAAATTTCATCGATCTGCTTGTATTTTGAAGCCATTAAGGAGCATTAAAGTCATAAAATATGGTAG
>NC_060952.1:57925471-57926598 GCF_022045245.1 Lucilia cuprina | reverse complement strand
TGTGATAAGTTAAATATACCACGAAAAATTTTATGGAAACATAAATCTCTTCGTGGAATATTTTAAGGATCAGTCCAAAATTGACCCTACCCCCATATAAAGTCCCTTTCAATCACTGCTAGGGAACAAAGGACACTTTCAAATTAATTGTTTTATTTTTCAACGTGTTATATATTTTAAGAACTCTTCAGTTTAAATTTGGTAAATTTCAGAAGTATAGGTCATAATTAATATTAAAAACAAAATTAATCAAAGATAATATTTTATGATTCTGTTATTCTGATTTAAATATAGAATACTTAAAAAAAATATAAAATGGAAAAAACATGTATGTAGTATGTAGGGTATTATTATTAGGATGGCTCAAATACAGTAGAAATCACAACAAATTTATATATTAAATATATGTTAACAAGTGATAAATTTCAGAAGTATAGGTCATAATTAATATTAAAAACAAAATTAATCAAAGATAATATTTTATGATTCTGTTATTCTGATTTAAATATAGAATACTTAAAAAAAATATAAAATGGAAAAAACATGTATGTAGTATGTAGGGTATTATTATTAGGATGGCTCAAATGTAACATAATTTAACATTAAATTTAAGTAATAAGTTTTATTTTGGAAAAGTTAAAAATAAAATTAATATCAAATATTAAATACTTATCTTAATAATTATGTTACGTTTTCCTTGAAAGTCTTAGTCTTGGAATAAAAAAATATGTATACTTACCGATCTATACCGATCCTTATAAAATTCTACGAAAAGATTTATGTTTCCATAAAACATGTTTATGCCGAATTTCACTGCTCTTGATGCTTTTCTTAGCCAGTTATGACCGATAAAGTAATTTTCTTAAGGGGACTTTATAAACATGTTTGTGCCGAATTTCACCGCTATTGATCCTTCTCTTAGCCAGTTATGAGCGATAAAGTCATTTTGTGAAGGGGACTTTATATGGGGGGTAGGGTCAATTTTGAACCGATCCTTATAAATTTTTACGGTGAGAATTATGTTCCCATAAAACATGTTTGTGCCGAATTCAATGCTATTGATGCTTCTCTGAAGGGGACTTTATATGGGAGTAGGGTCAATTTGGAACCGATCCTTATAAAATTCT
>NC_060952.1:57890254-57925371 GCF_022045245.1 Lucilia cuprina | reverse complement strand
ACTTATTTCTACAAATATTTGATCAATTAGAAAGTAATAACATAGAAGTAGCTGGTGGAGGGTATTTAAGATTCGGCACAGCCGAATATAGCACTCTAACTTGTTATATCTATTTTTGATAAAGCCTAATTTTTAATTTATATTTTATATGAGATTTTTCTTGTTATTTTTTATTTAGTTTATTTTTAAACCTAGGAAAAAAAAGTAATTTATTTTAGGTCGAAAACTTTTGTAGTCAGTACCTTTTGTTTTTATATACAAAATTAACTATTTTTATAAACTTTGTAAAATTTTTACATATTTAAACTTTTCTGAATTTAAATATACAAGTATTTACTTTATATTTGTTAATTCGTTGTCAAAAAAAAAAAACGAACTATTTTTTCAACCCATCACTAAATCTTTGAAGCAAGGCGGCAACGGTCTTTATGGAAACGAAACACATTTTACAACGACTTTTAAAAATATAAAACAAATTTGAAAAGTAAACTAACCATTTGTTTTCTTGGGAAAGTATTTCTATTATTTGATATTTTTCAAATGTTCTCAACAAATATATTTACTTACTCAAAAAAACAAATTTCGATAAAGTTTGCAAATTGCTTCATAGAATTTAGTAATGGGTTGAAAAAAAAATTTGACAATGATTTAACATATATTTTATAAATACTCCTATATAGTGTTTTTTCTGAAATCTATGAATTTAAACATATTATAATTTCTGAGAAATTCATTGATTTTCATTATTCATCTGATTTTGTAACTAAAGTCTCCATTAAGATATATTGATTTTTTTTAAATATTTAAGCTTATGCAAAACAATAAATATTTTACAACTACTAGTAACAAAGTCAAATGAATAGGGACATTTAATAAAGATCAGTGAAATTAAAATATGTTATAAATTCATAGATTTAAAAAAATAGAAAATGTTACAAATTTACTAACCAGTTACATATATTTCTAATTACTTTAAAAAATTAACTAAATAAAAAAAATTAAAAAGAAAATTGTCTTCACATTCTTTAAGTATTATTGATCTTATTCATATTTTTCCAATTTGCTAAAATACTATATTTATAAAATAGGATATGTTAAGCAAATTTGCAAAATTTCCGACAATTATGCCTTTCCACTATAGTCGTTGCAAAATATTTATAATTTTTCATAAATAATCTATATATTGATTTTGTGAAATCATTGTTAATACTGTTCCAGTTTCTCAAGGACTTCATTTCAAATAAAAAGAAGAAAGTGTGCTATATTAGTCTTCTGTGCCGAATCGTATATATCCTTCACCATAGTGTATTTTGAAAAACAGTTTTATAAATTTTAAATTAGTAGTAAGATTAATCAATTCAACATTAAGATGAAAACAATTTTGAGAATTATCTTGTTAATTTTTTTATTTAGTTTATATTTTTCAACATATGTAGGAAAATAAATAATAAACTTTGTAAAGAAATAAGTAATCGGTTATTAAATTTGTAAAATTGTGTTATATTTCTACTTTTTTTAAATCTACGAATTTTTAACATATATAAGTGAATTTTATTAAATTTCACTATTCATATTACTTTGTTACTAGTCGTTGTAAATCTTTATTGTTTTTCAAAAGCTTACAGAATTAATATATCGATTCTTTATAATGAATTTAGTTACATATAAAAATTTCTGCTAAATTCACAAAATTTCATTGATATTTTGCAATTTTGTAATATTATTTTATTGGAAAAATATGAATAAGATCAATAATACATAATTAAATGTATAGACAATTTTGAAAATTTTCTTGTTTTATTATCTTAATGGCGACTTTAGTTACAAAATCAAATAAATAATTAAAATCAATGAATTTCACAGAAATTATAATATGTTTAAATGTAAAGATTAAAAAATTTATAGATATCAAATATTTCTGAAGTACTTTCTCAAGAAACAAATGGATATTTTTTCAATTCAGATTGTAATATATAATAATTTCTGCGAAATTCATTAAATTTCATTGCTATTTTGCAATTTTAATTTTTAATTTATATTTTATATTAGACTAGCTAATAACCGGTGTGTAGTATTTTCTTACTTGCTCAAAATACTACACCACTATGGGAGGGTATCGTACTTTTGTGCTAATGTTTGATAATTTACTTCTTACTTGCAATGATCGGGCCTTGTTTGACCCTAGCCCCCATACAAACCACCCTTCAAAAATGTCTTAAACGTCTTAAACTGCCTTGTAACCATTTGTATCGTAATGAAACTCAACAAAACTAACTATTATTTAAAAATAAATACTTTTCCCCAACTTACAGAGAATCGGCCCATATTTGACCTATATAAAGCCTCATTTAGAAAATTTTGTTTTTTATCAATAAATTGCTTAAATACTTCGGAATTAAGGTAAAATTCAACATAAAAGTTTCTTTATGAAAAATAAAAATTTTAAAAATATACTCTGGTGTAGCATATTATATGGTCGGCCATGTCCGACTATACTTTCCTACTTGTTTAATATATACCTTTAGTCTTAATACACAACATTTTTTTTTACCCTCTAGTATAAATAAAAAACCCACTTAACGATTTTGACAATTACAAAGTTTTCCAGAAATATAAGAGATGCCAAGCAAATTATTACAAGTTCGCAAATTTCTATCTATCTATGAAAAAATTGAATTATCTAAGAGTTTTCAAGATATACGAAATTTTGTATATAATTCATATATGTGGTGCCAAGCCCCCCACTGAAATCCCGCCCATTATTTTCTAAATGTTCACATGAATGTCAAAGATATTCATATAAAATTTGAGGATTCTAGCTCTAATAGTTTCTTAGATAACTATTTTTTCTATTTAATTCATGTGGGGGCTTCAAGCTCCCCAGATAAAATCGAATCGTGTTCAGATGAATATTATAGTAATATAAGCAAAAATTGATGAATCTAGTTCCATATTTTCCTAGATAAACAATATTTTGTATTTCATTCATAGTCCCCATTAAAAGTTCGCTCGTTGTACTCTAAATGTTCAGATGAATGTAAAAATTCTTCAAGTGAAATTTAATTATTCTATCTCTAACAGTTTCTCAGATACGCGAATTTTTCTATTTTATTCATATTGGCGCTCCAAGCCCCTTAAAAATGTTTAGATGAATATTAAAGTTCTTTGTGCAAAATTTTAAGAATTTAGTTGTATAAGTTGTATAAGATTCTTACTGTAATAGTTTCCAATATAAACGAATTTTTGTATTTAATTTATATGAAAGGTGCCCTGCCCCCTAAAGCTAGTCCTCCCACATTTTATCATAAAGAATCATATTGACTCTAAAGTGGGTCCGACAAAATTTTAGGACTAACTGTATTATCTATATTATCTCAAGAAAAACGAATTTTTGTATTAAATTAATATGGGAGGTGCCGCTCCCCTCATTGGTAGTTCACTAATTTATTACTTAAAATGTTTACATCGATGTTAAATTTATTCATGCAAAATTTTAAGATTATAACTGTATTAGTTTCCAAGATAAACGAATTTTTGTATTTAATTTATATGAGGTGTGTCACGCCCCCTACCGCCAATTTATATGGGGGACTGATCCTCATAAAAATTTATAGAAAGATTTCGGTTCCTATAAAAGAGATAGAGATATTAGCTTACATGAAACTAATTTATGTCGAATTTCATAAATTTACTAGTATTTTTAAGCCAGTACTGAGCTTTAAAGTCATTTCCTGAAGGGGCCTTATATGGGGGTAGCGTCAATTATGGACCGATCTCCGTAAAATTTTGTAGAACGATCTTGGTTACTACAGGTCAAGTTTATATCGAATTTCATCGCTTTACTCGTTTTTTATTGCTTTACTCGTTTTTTTGATGGGGACATTATATGGGGGTAGGTCAATTAAGGCTCGATCCACATAAAATTAAGTTAAGAGTTTTTGACTGGCAAGAAACTTAATTGAGTCGAATTTTATTACTATGCTCGTATTTTTAAGCCAGTAATGGGCCTTAAAGTATTTTCCTTATGTTGGGGTTAGGGTCAATTAAGGCCTGTTCCACATAAAAGTTGGTAAAGAGATTTTGGCTTGTGAATAACTTACTTCTGTGAAATTTCATCGATATACTCGTATTTTTAAGGCAGTAATGAGCGTTAAAGTATTTTTATGGAGGGGACCTTATATGGGGGGTAGGGTCAATTATAAACCGATCCACATAAAATTTGGTGGAAAGGTTTTGGTTCCTAAGATACATACTTATTTCAAATTTCTTCGCTATTAACGTTAAAGTCATTAATTAAAGTTAAAGTCGTTTTCTGAAGGGGGCCTTATATGGGGGGAGGGGTCAATTGTGAACCGATCCACATAAAATTTGGTAAATTTTGAGTTGTATAAATCTTACTGTAATTTCAGTGCTATAATCCGATTTTTAAGCCAGTAATGAGCAAAGAAATTTTATGGGGGACTTATTATAGGGGGTAGGATCAACTATGGACCGATCCACATAAAATTTGGTAGAGAGATATTGCCTAGTATAAAACTTATTTCTGGGAAATTTGGTAAAGAGATTTAGGCTAGTATAAAACTTACTTCTGTTAAATTTCATCGCTTTAGTCGTATTTTTAAGCCAGTAATCAGCGTTTTAGCAATTTTATGGAGGGTCTTTATATGAGGGGTAGGGTCAATTATGGACCGATCCACATAAAATTTCATAAAGATTTTTTGGCTGGTAAGATACTTCCTTATATCAAATTTCATCGCTATATTCGTTTTTTTAAGCCAGTAATGAGCGTTAAAGTCATTTTTTGAAGGGGACCTTATATGGGGGGTAGGGTCAATTATGTACCGATCCACATAAAATTTCATAGATAGGTTTTGGCTAATAAGAAACTTACTTATGTCAAATTTCATCGCTATACTTGTATTTTTAAGCGAGTAATGAGCGTTAATGTAATTTTCTGAAGGGGACGTTATATGGGGGGTAGGGTCAGTTATGGAGCGATATACATAAAATTTGGTTGAGAGATATTGGCTTGCATAAAACTTATGTGTGTCGAATTTCATCGCTATATTCCCATTTTTTAGCCAGTAATGAGCGTTAAAGTCATTTTCTGAAGGGGACCTTATATGGGGGGTAGGGTCAATTATGGACCGATCCACATAAAATTTCATAGATAGGTTTTGGCTAGTAAGAAACTTACTAATGTCAAATTTCATCGCTATACTTGTATTTTTAAGCGAGTTATGAGCGTTAAAGTAATTTTCTGAAGGGGACCTTATATGGGTGGTAGGGTTAATTATGGACCGATCCACATACAATTTCATAGAGAGGTTTTGGCTAGTAAGAAACTTACTTATGTCAAATTTCATCGCTATACTTGTATTTTTAAGAGAGTAATGAGCGTTAAAGTTATATTCTGAAGGGGACGTTATATGGGGGGTAGGGTCAATTATGGACCGATATACATAAAATTTGGTTGAGAGATATTGACTTGCATGAAACTTATGTGTGTCGAATTTCATCGGTATATTCCCATTTTTAAGCCAGTAATCAGCTATTTAGTCATTTTCTAAAGGGAACCTTATATGGGGGGTAGGGCCAATTATGGTCCTATGTCCGCCATAATGCAGAATTATTTTTCAGACGTCAAAAAACTGACCTATGCGAAATTTTGTGCTATTTGCTTCATAAACAACGAATTTGTGAATATTTGAAACTATTTATACAGTATTCCGGGGGGTACAGTTGTATGGGGGCTATGTGAAATCGTTGACCGATTTTGCCCATTTTCAATACCAAACATTTCTGATCAATAAAATATATTTTGGGAAAATTTCATCTCAATATCTCTTATTTTGTGGACGCTATCGTGCCAACAACAGACAGACGGACAGACGGACGGACATGGCTAGATCGTCTTAGAATCTTACGAGGTCCAGAATATATATACTTTATGGGGTCTTAGAGCAATATTTCGATGTGTTACACACGGAATGACAAAATCAATATACCCCCCATCTTTTTTGATGGTGGGTATAAAAATTGTTAATTCTACATAAACTATAATTTATTTTAAATGTTTTGTAGTTAAAACTATATTATTTTCACTAGCCTTATTTAGAAAAACAATATATTTTGTATTTTTAGTATATATTTCTCGTGGACAAAATTCACCGTCTCTGTATCTTAATTTGCTAAATATTAATAAAAATTATAGCGATTTTGCTTCTATAAACGTCTTTTATAAAATTTTCTGTAATATGGTTACTTCAACACTGATGTGGCACAATTTTATAACGGTACTTCGGTTTAGAAATGTTTTAGAACCACGCGAGTGTTAAAAATGTGTGAAAAAAGAAAAGAAACCACATTTGAAGAATGAAGAATTATTCTATATGCCTATAAACAAAATAAAACAATTCGGGAAATATGGGCATTAGTTAAGCGTCCACGTACCACCATTTCAGGTATAATAAAACGCTTTAAAGATGACCCACCATGCGTATACCAGCTGAGAAGTGGACGACCGCCAGCATTATCTCTTCGGGAAAAGCGGGAAATAATAAAAATAATTAAAAAAGAACCCAAAACTCCATCATCTGAAATTGCTGTGATGTTAAAGGATAGCACTGGCACAGATGTCCACCCTCGTACTGTACACCGAGTGCTAAATTCTGCCGGTTATAATGCCAGAGTTTGCAGGAAAAAACCACAGATTAGCAAGGTAAACCAAATGAAGCGTCTTTCCTTTGCAAAAGAGCATATAAGCAAGGGAACAGATTTTTGGGATAAAGTAATATTCTCTGATGAGAGTAAATTTTTCATATATAAATCGGACGGACGTGTTTTGACATGGAGAAAGAAGGGACCCGAGAAAAACCAATAATAAAACCCCATTTTTATATTTATTTAAAGAAAACTAATTTTGTTTTTATTTTTCTTACCCCATATTTTCGAGGAAATATTTCAAGGAAAAAGTTTTTGTAAATGCGCTTAGCTATAGACAGTGTATTTTCTATACACATATAAGCGCTTAATTGCTACATTGTTGTTGTTCTTAATAGTATACAAAAGCGTTGCGCGTTCATGTTGTTCTAATTACGAAGATTTTCGGCAATTCACACGTACATAACCCGATCGTAA
The DNA here is from genome assembly GCF_022045245.1 of Lucilia cuprina. Lineage (NCBI taxonomy): Eukaryota > Metazoa > Arthropoda > Insecta > Diptera > Calliphoridae > Lucilia > Lucilia cuprina. Next base: position 57,918,231 of record NC_060952.1, on the reverse strand, counting down.
ATAAAACTCATTGCAAAAGCGTAAAAAATACAGAAATTGCAAACAAAATATGTTAAAACAACAACATCATTTTCAAACAAGATAGTAACTTACAAAAAACTCATACACTCCAAAAACTTTTCAGGAATGCATAATAGTAAAAATACATAAAAATGACATTTTTAATACTTTTTTTAAACATTTTATATAAAAAAATCTAATCTTTGTGAAGAAATTAACATTTTTGTTTTCTTTGGATATGTTTTATCTGTAAAATTTACCATTTTACTTGTTATAAAACTTGATCATAACAAGCGTAATTAGGAAATATTTTTTCTAAGTGTTTTTTGCATTTTCTCACCACTTCAATAACAGTTTCTCTTTCTGCGCTTGGCTGGTATACAAGCAAGAGTAAAACAACAACACTTTCGTATTCATTGCTGGTAAACATTGACGAGACGTAGATTTTGTTTTTCTTTATCGTAAAAAAATTGTTTTAAAAAGTAAAAGTAAGTTTTAAATTTCAAACTAACATTATTCGCATAAAAATTATTGTACAATAACTCACAATCTACTCTCATATAATTGAAAACGTTTTAAATACTTTTTTCTATTCATTAAAAAATATATTTGCAAAACAAAAGGGAAAATTATTTTATTTTAACAAAAAATGCAAATCATATTTTTTGCTGTGTACTTTTTTGTATGTTTGGACTCCAAACATAGTCTCGGATTTTTGATCATATCTCCGTTATTTACCGACCGATTTTGCTGATTTTAAATAGTGATCTTCTCGAAAGCATGTCTAATAGAATTATTGAAGATTCGGATCTCGCCGATATCTGGTTTCCTCTAAAAACTGATTTCAACAGACAGACGGACATGGCTTAATCGACTCCGCTATCTATAAGAATCCAGAATATATATACTTTATAGGGTCGGAAAATTATATTATAGAAATTACAAACGGAATGACAAACTTATATGTACCCTTCTCACGAAGGTGAAGGGTATAAAAATAAATATATAGAATTTAGATTAACTATAGAGTTCGGAATAATTATGTTAAATTAAAAAGGAAAATATACTTTCCAGAAGGTAGTTTTAACATGAAAGGATAAAAAATGCAAGATATCCTTAATCGATTTTTATCCTTTCATATTCTTCAAAGTTTCCAGTTTTTTTAACTTTTTATAATAAAGATAAAGAAACTCGGTTCCAGAATATCAAATTTCTAATTTTTCTACATAATATTTTAACATAAAAAAGTCTTTGAAATTTTCAGAAGGGAAAATTTTATTAATTAATTTATTGAGATATTTAAAAAATATTATAAAAATTAAACAAATGAAGCTATGAAGACCAAATTTCAGACTTTTGTACTCCATTCTAATGTCTTTATTATAAATATTTTTTGTTGAACAATTTTGTATAAAATTTCAAGGATAATAAAGGATAAACTTTTATAAGGATATTTTTTACATCTTTTTATTCTTAAAAAACAAAACAAAATACGTGAAAAATACTGCAATTGTCCTCTTTAGTTTGATACCCATATTGTTATAATAGGGTGGCTAAAAATATTTTATAAAAATTTTTGAAAATTGTATGTACCTCATATCATATGTACCTTATATCATATAAATTATGTGCTTTCGTATGAATATGGTTTGGTTCGTGTGTGAAAAATGGTGTTGGACGGTGTTATAGGGTGGGTATTTATATGTGGGTATTATAAATATGTTAGCGAGTTGCTGCGTAATATATTTCATGTAAAAACATTTTATATATACAGTGAATCAATTATGTAATTTGCCTATGTAAAATTTTATAAATTTTAAGAAAAAACTTTATCTGAACAGTTATTTATAGCAAAATAGAGCAATTTGTTTGTTGTATTTTTAAAGAATATTTTATATATTAATTTTCTACCATTAAACGTAAAATCGTGATATTAATTAACGAGATTTTTGATAAAATGTGAACGTATTGTTAATTTTCAAGGTCAATAAAGTATTTTGCTTTTTTAGGTTTTTTGTTATTTTTTAATATTGCTGCATTATTTTATAAAATTTAATATTTTTATTACACCTATATATTAGAAAAACATTTTTAAATATTTTAGTAGTGGAATGACATTTTTTAAACGATTTATTATCCTATATAACTATAAGAATTTATCAATAATTGATTTAACATTAAATCTTTCGTTTCTTTGATTAAATTTCGAAAGTAATAAGTAGTTTTGAATTGGATCCTGATTTTCAACCTCATATTTTAAATGTTTTATTTTATGAATAAGATACAGTAGACATATTAGGATCTGGATAGTTATTTTTGATTTGGGTATTTATAAGTGTATGTATTAGCTGAAAAATATTGCTTTTGTTGACCTTTGGGGTATAATAACCACCTAAATTTTAAAATATGTAAAGTAGGTATTTTTCCTGTACTACACGACACTTTTCTTTACATTGTTTCCAAGCATTCTAAGGTCTGTTTAGAGGTCTAAATTTAAACATAGTGTTCCTCCTAGTTCGTATATGGATTTTGGAGAAGCTAAATCAGGAGTCCAATGGTTTTCCTTGGATACAAGTTACCTCCCTTTGGCAGTTAAAGATTTTGAAATATTCTATTTTATATTTTTTAATGTCATTGATTAAACATTTCATAATTATTTTTCTTTGTTTTATATCTTACTAGAAATCAAAACAAATTTTTTATATCGAAATTGCCTCATTATTATCCTTTAAACATTTTTAAGGCAAATAACATCACATTTTCACACAAAGAGGATATGATTTTTTCAAATTACAATTGAAAAATACTAAACTCTCGTCCTTTTAACAATAAAATAATAAATTCCAAAAAGTAATTAAAAAATAATTTGAAAACCCTAACAAATTTAACCGGAATTCTCAATATGCAAAATACTTTATTGATGTGCAAATTATGATGGAAAATAATAAAATGCAACAACAAATGCACCAAATTTTTGTATTTTAATATTTTTTTCTTGGTTTTATCATTTTACACAATCCCTGTTTTTAACTGGAAACATAAATTTACTTTTTACCTTTTTTTCAAATTTTATCTATGAATAAAAAACAAAATTCTCTTAAAAAAAAGGTAGGCAAAAAACTTAGTTGATTCACTGTAAATATTTATTGCAAAGTCAAAAATATAAATATAAAAGCATTTACTAATATTTAAACGCTGGTGTATATCATGTTTCGAATCTGCGAAATATACTTTTTTAATCTGTATTCTTAAATTAACAATTCAACTTTTTACTCAACTGAGAGATTTAGTGCACTTCTTTGAATTCGTTGCGAAAAGTCTTTTAAATATGTAATTGGTTTAGACAATTTCTAATATATATGTAAAGTAGTTGAGAAATTTTGAAAAATATCAAATATTTCAGAAATAATTTCTCAAAAAACAATTGTGTAGTTCATTTTGAAATTACTTTTTCAACCAATTTTGCTATTTTTTGTCAAATTGTATCATATTTCTGTATGAAATCTATGAATTTTTAACTATTTAAAATCATTAAATTTCACTATTCATTAGACTTTGTTACTAAAGTCGTTGCAATTTTCAATCAATATATCGATTATTTGAGTAGTATTGGGATTCTTTGTAAGTATTATAATATATACGTGAATTTTGTAAATGAAGACTTTTAGCAAATTGGAAAAACATCAATGTTATCAACATTTATTGCAAATTTTCTTGTTTTTTTTTATTTATTTTATTTTTAAGCTAAGTAGAAAAATTAGTATTTGGATAGTAAATTTGTAAAATTGTTATAATATCAATTAACATTATTAAATTTAACTATTCAATTGACTTTGGAACTGTTTGTTTTAAAATCTTTATAATTTTTCATATGCTTAAAGCTTTTACAAAATCAAATTATCTTAATGGCGACTTAAGTTACAAAATAAAATAAATAATTAAAATCAATGAATTTCACAGAAATGAAAGATTTAAAAGAAAATTTTATAGATATCAAATATTTCTAAAATACTTTCTCAATTTCTGCGAAATTAATTAAATTTCATTGCTATTTTGCATATTTTTAATACTTTTTATACCCTCCACCACCATCAGTGGTGATAGAGGGTATATATAACTTTGTCATTCCGTGTGTAACACCAAGAAATATTCATCTGAGACCCAACAAATATAACACTCTAATTTGTTAGTTTTATGTACTTATTATTTATTTATTCAATCAATTATAATTATAAAATAACAATAATGACAATATATAAAATTAAGATAATAACAATTTTAGTTAAAAAAATAAATAATTATATTTACAAAATTGAAATCCTTATCAATTGAACATGTTATTTTTCAATGCACATATACTTAAATAATTATAGATCTATCAAATATTTGTAAATGATTATCAACAATAAAATGAAATCACAATCAAATATTAATAGCAAATAAATTCTGTCATTTCAACATAAAATAAACACTACAACAAATTACAAATAGAAGTTGTAAAGCAACTAAATATTAAATTAGTTTTAATGGAAATAATTATTAACATATAAATCAATTCTTTTTTTCTCAACCTAAAAAAGAAGGGAAAAAACTAACTTAAGACTTCATATAGTTTTCTACGTTATTTTAATAAGAAAATATAAGAAAAAAACAAGTAAGAGGTCTATATTCGGCTGTTCCGAATATTATATACCCTTCACCATAGTGTATTTTAGACATATTTGTTTTATAAATTCTTAATTTTTTCCCACTACATTATCATTACACCAAAAGCTAAACAAAATGAACAACAACAACGCTAAACGAAATAAAAAACTAAATACACAAGGCAATTAAACCAACAGACATCTAAACATACATAATGAAAAACAAAATAAACAACGCAATAAAACCAACGTACATTCAAATATACGAACAGAATTTACAAAAAGAAAACAAAAACAAAATACATAACTCAATGAAGCCAACAGCATCCAAACATACAATACAACCCAGCAGTTCGACGGGAAAGTCCCGAACTGACCACTTAACCTACCACTTGTGGTGGCCCCTAGCCACCTGACTACCCAGGTGACCGACCATTTTAACATGGGCTTGTCCTTCGAGGAAGTCAATCAATCGTCACTTTACACCCTACAAAGAGACGATTGCCTCCGCTCTCGCTTACAAAGGGGACACTAAAGTGACGACTGTCTTTCGAAAGTACAAAAAAACTTTTAAGAGTATAATAATTAAAAGAACGTAATTTTAAAAAATTAAAAAAACACGGCTTGATGAGGTGTAATTATCAAATGCGCTTTATTAATTAAAAATTATTTCTTATATACTAATTTATATATTGATTTATGTTTGTTAACTAAAGTCGGTTTTGCCTACTAAGCATAAGTGTGTTTTGTTTCCGTTCTTAAATTGGGTACAAAACAAACTTATGTGGATTTTTGCAATTTATTAAAAAACAATAATTTCACAATTTTAATAGTTGCTGAAAAGCAATAAAATATTTATTAGAAAAAACTCTGTAAATAAATTTGGTAACAAATTTATTTACAGACATTACATAAATTTGTTACCAAATTTATTTATAAAAATATAATTTAATGTAAAAAAATAAAAAGTTGCAATGCAAGTAGTTATTTATATTATGTTAACACGTGTTAGAGGAATAATGGGAGACATTATAATACCCCCACCGTTAGCTTGAGGCTCCACAGTGGGGCAGAATGGAAATTTTTTGGAAATAAATCTGGCATTTCTAAACGGCTGATCCGATCGGGATAAAATTTGGCGTGAGCGTAGCCAAGGAGTATTCGAGTTTAAGTTTTGAAGATCAACCCCGCAGATGCCCCAGGGACGGAGCTGTGGCCATTCTTTGTTTTGCCATTTTTTGTTTTTCACCCAAATACAAAGATTTTTATATTTTCTGAAAGTGCTCGACGAGATCTTGAAAAAACATGCTTGGACATACTACTTATCTCTTATAATATCCGAGTTATAGGCATTTAAAAATTTAGTGATACAAAATTTACCATACCTTGGTCCGCCTTTTTTGAATACCGGGCGTAATTTTGGACCAAATGGACTCAATTTTTTCTTGTTAGTTAGACAACAAAATTTCCAATAATATACAAAAAATTTCAGATCAATATCATTTACAGATCCAAAAATTTACGTTTTTTAATTTAAAAATTCAAAAAATTTTAGATTTTTTGCCTAAAATGTGTTTTAACTCTTTTATTAATAAAATAAAATTTTCTTTAAGAACATATAACAATTTTATAGTTTTCTAAAAGGTATCTTTACAAAGAACGCATTGGCGTAAAAAACTTGTCCTATTTTTTGAAAATGTTGCCAATGCGTCCTTCCGAATATGACCTATTTTTTATCAAAACTTCAACTTTGGGCGACATGTTCTAAAATCCCAAAGCTGGCATCAGAAAACTAAAAGCAGTTTTGGAAACCACAATATGTTTTCTATTTACTCCAAAAGTATTTTCCCAGCCCTGAAAGAAATGTGGACCCTATGGGCAAAAATGTAAAAAATCCCATTTTGGGATTTTCCTTCCTATTTTTGGGAATTGCGGGATGCCCTTTGACCTTTTCAATTTTTTTTGCATTTTCTTATATGAAATGACAAATTTAACAAGCGTTGAAGATTTCATTGAGTTTCGTTCATAAATAAAGATTTTGTCATATATTACATATTTGTTAAATTTCTAAAACTATGATTTATATCAAAATTTTAAGAGGGTCGCAGATAGCTATAACAATTTAGTCCATATTTATCCCTTAATATCTTTTTTTAGTTAGATATGGAAATTCTCGACCCTTTACAAAAAATTTCAAGCCAATATCTCAATTACATTCAAAAATATGTTCATTTAAACCTGTGTCCTTTAATTTCATCTTTTTATATTTTAGTATTAAGTATGACAGAACATACATTTGGTGTTGAATAAAACATTTGGACAAATTTTAAAAATTATTTAGTTAATTATTTTATTAAAGACTATAACATTGTATATACAATAAAAAAATATAATTTTATTATGAGCCACGCTCAACAACACCTAAATCACCCCACACAAACCACCTTTCCCGCCAACCGAAATATAAAACACAATTTAATACAATATCATCAGTTAGCATAATAGCTATTTTATTTGAACTGTTCATCTTAAACATAATACAATTAATTCTTTCAATCTACTTATATAGTTAATTCCTAACACTACTTATTTTCTATAAAATAATCTGTCATATCGGTATATATATCCAGAAGGTAATATAAGTCCTTTAAATCTTCCTCGTTTTGAGATGATAGAGTTTCATAACAAATCCATCTTTTTTGCATAGTTGAAAGAACAGGATCAGAAGATAGAAGTAAACTATTAAAAAAATCTTCACTCTGTGATTGCCTGGAGCATTTTCTTGAGCTGAAAAGTTGAACATGCTTAAAATCTCGATTCCTCGCTTCCTGGGCTTCTTCTGTTAACTCTCCAAATGGAAGAATATTCAATTCAATTATTATTTGACCATGACACAATACTTTGTGTACTGTTGTTGTAAGTTCCCTCCATGGATACAGAGATACAAGTAATTAAGAAATTTCAGATGTATATTCTCCAAATCGATTTCCATTAATTTCATGTTTACTATGCAGTGCCATTAAAGTAGTGTTAACTCTTCGAAGCAACTCCTTGTCGATTCCAGTTATTTTTGTAGTAATTTCAAAATCACGAAAAAACCTTGTCGCCGTATTACCGTCATTTGTACTACCGCAATTTGGAAGTGGTTTGTCGATGTTTAATTCCATCTGAACTTTAAATTCTTCTTGGATTCTGCTTTTTTCCGCAGCTCTCAGTTCTTTCTTTATTTTTTGTTGATTTAGTAAGATTCTCTGGCACACTTCTATATTTGAGGTCGTATGCTATGTGTAAAAAGTAATTCAAAAATCGTATTCTGGCATGAAGTGGTGAAATTCTGAAAGACAAGAATTTCACCACTTCATTAATACTTCTGCTTTTGTTTATATTTGAGAATTGCGACTTTTTCTCATTATTGAGCATCTCCAGAAGGAAGAAGTTTCTGTTATGGCATTGCTGACCTTTCCATTAATCATTGTTAAGCTTAGCTGATATGATACGTTAATAGAGAATTCCTTTAGTGCATTTATTTCATCTTTTAAATATTCCACTAAATCTTTTGTTGTTTTCTTTGACTCCTTTATATATTCAAATCCAATGGGTCTACAAAAATTTTTTGAACCCGGAGTTGTATTGATCCATATATCTTCAAATGAATTTCCGATTCTTGACGATATTGGATTAAGGGAATATGAACGAATCCGTAATGGCACTAATGATGACATAAATACACTTTTGTAGTCTGCTAATGTCCGACTTGTTTGTATTCTGAAGGTTCTGATAAAGCGTCACATCCCCACTTACACATTAAGACAACATCACAGTTATGAATTTTCCTTAGTTGGTCTTCTGAAAATTCTGACACAATTCTTGATGCTGTGTTTTAGAGCAAAGATGATATATCAATACAAGCTTCTACATCATTAACAGCAATAGGTGATGGTCGGATAGTTTGTTTTTTTCCTGGATCGCCTTGTATGATGGTAATATATTGTGTCCTTTTTCATGCAGAGCTTTCCTTAATATTTGGTACTTATTTCGACTGAGACCAGTTCCAACATAAGCGCTATTGCTTGGTATACTTTCCACAATTCGCTTAAGTCGTTTTGGTGAACATAAGTCTTCGTATGACTTGCAAGGCGCTCCTGCTGATGTGTTGTAAGTTGAGATTTCCGTAGTAGTTTCCATCCAACTACAAAATTTTAATCAAAATTTCTTTTGATTTCCATCCACAGACTTACTTTTTACATCAAAAAGTTTTAAAAAGTTTTTCATTTTTTGATATGCCTGTTTTGTCTACTTTTCTACTATATGTAGTTTTTATTAATTTGAAATGTCTTCAATTCTTTCTGGCCCTTTTGAAGATACACTCCATAAAACGGAACACACCTCTTCGTACTTTAATGTAATCTTTATTGTAGATTTATTAAATATGGTACTTAAAATCTGAGAAGTTTACTTATAACCAATTCTTGTCATTTCCGATATAGGTATCCCAGTAAAAAATTACGAACTGTCTACCTATTAACATTTAGGACTATATTACTATAACCTGTAATTCAGTCATTGTTATTTCTTATTAGTGAATGAATCGAAATTATCATTATCTGTATATTTTTACCTATATGATCATAAACGAAACAGAACGAAATGATCTGTCGAAAAAAAATTGGGTAAAAAATAGTTACAAATTTCTGAAAAATTTAAGCATAATAGGATCTTTCAATTATAAGGATAAACAAACAAATAGAAAATAGGTAAATATAAGATTTAAACATGTTGTCATATTTAATACTAACATATGAAAAATATGAAACTAAAGGACACAGGTTTAAATGAACATATTTTTGAATTTAATTGAGATATTGGCTTGAAATTTTTTGTAAAGGGTCGAGAATTTTCATAACTAACTAAAACAAGATATTAAGGGATAAATATGGACTAAATTGTTATAGCTATCTGCGACCCTATTAAAATTTTGATATAAATCATAGTTTTAGAAATTTAACAAATAAGTAATACTTATATGACAAAATCTTTATTTATAAACAAAACTCAATGAAATCTTCAACGCTTGTTAAATTTGTAATTTCAAATAAGAAAATGCAAAAAAAAATTGAAAAGGTCAAAGGGCATCCCGCAATTCCCAAAAATAGGAATGAAAATCCCAAAAATGGGATTTTTTACATTTTTGCCCATAGGGTCCACATTTCTTTCTGGGAAAATACTTTTGGAGTAAATAGAAAACATATTGAGGTTTCCAAAACTGCTTTCAGTTTTCTGAGCCCAGCTTTGGGATTTTAGAACATGTCGCCCAAAGTTGAAGTTTTGATAAAAAATAGGTCATATTCGAAAGGCCGCAGTGGCAACATTTTCAAAAAATAGGACAAGTTTTTTACGCCAAAGCTTTCTTTGTAAAGATACCTTTTAGAAAACTATAAAATTGTTATATGTTGTTAAAGAAAATTTAATTTTATTAAAAAAAGACTTAAGACACATTTTGGGCAAAAAACGGCAAAAATCTAAAATTTTTTGAATTGAGTCCATTTGGTCCAAAATTACGCCCGGTATTCAAAAAAAGGCGGACCAAGGTATGATAAATTTGGTATCACTAAATTTTTAAATGCCTATAACTCGGATATTGTAAGAAATAAGTAGTATGTCCAAGCATGTTTTTTCAAGATTTCGTCAAGCGCTCCGTCCCTGGGGCATCTGCGGGGTTCATCTTCAAAACTTAAACTCGAATACTCCTTGGCTACGCTCACGCCAAATTTTATCCCGATCGGATCAGCCGTTTAGAAATGCCAGATTTATTTCCAAAAAATTTCCATTCTGCCCCACTGTGCGTTGTTAAACAAACAAACTATTTTTTTAACCCATTAAAAAATCTTTGAAGCAAGGCAACTGTCTTTAGCATTTTGCAAACTTTATCGGATATTTGATTTTCTATATTCTATATTAATCTATATTTCTATATTAACAATTCAGCTTTTTACTAAATTGATAGATTCATACATTCAGATATAATAACAAGTTAGAGTGCTATATTTGGCTGTGCCGAATCTTATATACCCTCCACCAGCTACTTCTATGTTATTACTTTTCTAATTGATCCAATATTTGTAGAAATACGTTTTCTCATGTCTTTAATAGAAAAAATCCCAAAAGTTAAATCTATTACAATCCCAAAATTTATTGAACATAATAAATTTAGTAATTTGCATGTATGTATGTGTGTGAAAGGTTTAGAGATTTTCAAAATACAAATACATATATAATTTAGTTCTACACAAAATTTTGTTCAACACAAATTGATAATGCTCTTTAAATACGGTTAACGGGCTTTTAGGGACTGGACCTAGTATAGGAGAAATACAAGTATACAAAACTAATATATTTGCCAAATTATGTATAAATAGCTTAATTTGGTAATATGTAAGTAATGTGCGTTTAAGAGATTTTCGTAAAAGGACTTTGTATGGGAGTTATGTCCAATTATGTACATAAAGACAAAATTTCAGAATGTTGTATCTATAATAAATATTGTGAATCTAAGTGATTTTCTGGACCTAGTATGAGAAGTATGAGAAATATGGACCGGTCGTAAAACAATTTTATAGTGAATTTATGTATATAAGAGCAATATTTTTGTTAAGTGTATGGATATAAATATTTGGTTATGAGTTATGTGCGTTTTTTTCTGATTTTCGGAAGGGAACCTTGTATGTGTGTTTTCTGAAAGGGACCTTATATGGGAGCTATGATCAATTATGGGCCGATCGGAAAAACATTTCACAATATTATTTTTCTGTATATGAGCAACACTTGTGCCAAACTTTATATGGATATCTTAATGTAGTAGTAAGTTATGTGCGTTTAAGTTATTTCGGGAGGGGACCTTGTATGGGTCCAAATGACCCATATGGACCGATCCAAAAAAACTTTAATTTTAATATTTCTGTATATAAGAGCAATACTTGTACCAAATTTTATATGAATATCTTAATTAAGTAATGAGCTATGTGCGTCTAAGTGATTTTCGGGAGGGGACCTTGAATGGGAGCCATGATCAATTATGGACTTATCCAAAAAAATTTTCTCTTCATAAATTATATTGACATAAGATTTCAAATTATAAAATTGTGTGAAGATATCGACATTACGACGGAAGTTATTAACAAAAAACCATATTTCCGGAAATATGTACTTTTGTATGGGAGGTATATGAAATTGTGGACCGATTCTGGAGATTTTCCACAGAGATTAACGTCTTATGCGAAAACGAAAGAATGTCGATTTTTTTGGAATTCTCTTGCATAGTTTTCGAGCAAATTACACAAGAATGTGTAAAAAATGCTTATTTTTTTCGAGGTTGTTTCAAATTTTGATTCATAACTTTTCCCGATGTGAACCGATTTTTCCCATTTTCAATACCAAACAACTTAGGAAAACGGAGAACATTTTGGGTGAATTTGATTAAATTCTATTACTTCGTTCACAGACAGACGGACATAGCTAAATCGACTCAGAATTTGATTCCCCATAAAACATGTTTGTGTCGAATTACACCGCTATTGATGCTTTTCTCAGCCAGTTATGAGCGATAAAGTCATTTTGTGAAGGGGACTTTATATGGGGGTAGGGTCAATTTTGGACTGATCATCATAATATTCTACGAAGTGTTTTATGTCCCCATAAAACATGTTTGTGTCGAATTACACCGCTATTGATGCTTCTGTTAGCCAGATATGGGCGATAAAGTCATTTTGTGAAGGGTGCTTTATATGGGGGCTAGGCGAAATCTTGGACCGATACTACACATTTTCAATACCAAACAAACTGCATCAACTATAAGTATACATGCAAAATTTCAGCTCTCTAGCTACTTTCATTTGGACTCTATCGTATTTTCAACAGACAGATAGACGGACGGGCATGGCTAGATCGTTATAGAATCTAATAAGGACCCAGAATATATATACTTTTATGGGTCTTAAACGAATATTTCAATGTGTTACAAACGGAATGACAAAGTATACTCCCATCTTTTTTGATGGTGGGTATAAAAAATACCCAGTTGCAAAATTCATTAAATTTCATTGATATTTTGCAATTTGTCAATTTAAAATTGTAATATATTTTTATATTTTGAAATCTATGAATTTTAACATATAATAAACTATTATAAAAAATACAACATTCTATTTCTTTATTGGTAAAATATTTCTAAAATCATTGATATTTTGCATTAAATCATAATAATCCCTATAATGATTTTGTGAAATCATTATGCTTTATGAAAAACGATACATATTTTAGAACGACTTTAATAAAAAAGTCAAATGAATTTAATACATTTTTAATCCTTTACTAAATCTTTGAAGAAAGTTTGCATTTTGCAAACATTATCGAATGCCTATCTCATTTTTCGAATCTGTGAAATATACTTTTTAATCTGTATTCTTAAATTAACAATTCAACTTTTTACTGAATTGAGAGATTTAGTGCACTTCTTTAAATTCGTTGCGAAGAGACTTTTAAATACGTATTTGGTTTAAATAATTTTAAATATATATGTAAAGTTGTTGAGAAATTTTGAAAAATATTTCAATTTTTTAAATCTACGAATTTTTAACATATATAATTTCAGTGCAATTTATTAAATTTCGCTATTCATATTACTTTGTTAATAGTCGTTGTAAATATTTCGTTAAATATATAAAAAAATAAATATATCGTTTTTCAAGCTTACAAGCTTACAGAATCAATCACAAAATCAATATATCGACTCTTTATAACGAATTTAGTTACAAAATTAAATGAATAATGTAAATCAATGAATTTCACAAAAAGTATAATATGTTTAAATTCATAGATTTGAGAAAATTAATTGTGGAAGTACTTCACAAACACTATATACAAGCGTATATAAACTATTTGTTAATTCGTTGTCAAACAAAATTTTTTTTTTCAAGCCATCATAAAATCATTGAAGCATGCCAACTGTCTTGAGCATTTTGCAAACATTTTTTTGGTATGTAGATAATTATGCAAATAATCTTAGCCAATCGTTAATTCGACTTAAGTTTTGTATTCTATTTAAAAAATTGGTTAATACATTTTACAACTTGTCGAGGACATATGAAATATTTTAGAAATACGTTCTCAAGAAAACCATTCCGTTCATAAAGGGAAATATGTGGAAGAGGGCCTTTAATAAGGGCTTAAGCATGGACCGTGCTATTCCGAATTAAAAATAAAAATTTTGTTTGACCATAATCAATTATGGGCGTATCCTCGTCGGTTTATACAATAATTGTTTGTATCTAATGTCGCTGTTTTCGTATTTTTAATTCAGTCATGAGGTTTAAAGTAATTTTCTGGAGAAAACTTCACTTTTATAAAACTACTGTAATTTGGAAGAACTTTTGGGCTATACATGAGCGTTAACATGATTTTCTGGAGTGAACTTCAGTTTTATAAAACTGTGTGTTTTTCTGAAAGGGACATTATATGGGAGCTATGATCAATTATGGACCGATCGGAAAAACATTTCACAATATTATTTCTCTGTATAAGAGCAACACTTGTGCCCAACTTTATATGGATATTTAATAATTTTTAGTTATTTTCGGGAGGGGACCTTTTAAGGGAGCTATGACCAGTTATAGACCGATGGAAAAAAATTTCTTAGTAATATTTTTGTGTATATGATCAATACTTGTACCAAATTTTATATGGATATCTTAATTAAGTAATAAGTTATACGTGTTTAAGAGTTTTTCGGAAGAGGAACTTGTATGGGAACTATGACCAATTATAGACCGATCGGGAAAAGATTTCGTGGTAATATTTTTTTATGTGAGAACAATGCTTGCACCAAATTTTATATGGATATCTTAATTTAGTGCGTTTAAGTGATTTTCGGGAGGGGAACTTGTATGGGCCGATCAAAAAAAAACTTCATTGCAATATTTTTGTATATAAGAGCATTAATTGTGCGCGTTTAAGTGATTTTCGGGAGGGGACCTTGTATGGAAGCTATGACCAAATATAGGCCGATCCAAAGAAACTTTCATGGTTATATTTCAGTATATAAAAGCAATACTTGTACCAAATTTTATATCGATATCGTAATTTAGTAATGAGTTATGCGCGTTTAAAGATTTTCGGTAGAGGACCTTGTATGGGAGCTATGACCAAATATGGACCGATCAAAAAAAGTCTTTCTCTGTAATATTTTTATATATAAGAGCAATACTTGTACCAAATTTGATATCGATATCATAATTAAATAATGAGTTATGCGCGTTTAACTGATTTTCGGGTGGGGACCTTGTATGGGAGCTATGACAAATTATGGACCGATCAAAAAAAACTTTCATTGTAATATTTCTGTATATAAAAGCATTACTTGTACTTTATATCGATATCTTAATTTAGTTATGAGTTATGCGCGTTTAAGTGATTTTCGGGAGGGGACCTTGTATGGAAGCTATGACAATTATGGACCGATCAAAAAAACTTTCATTATAATATTTCTGTATATAAGGGCAAAAATTTTATATTGATATCTTAATATGGTAATGAGTTATGCGCGATAAAGTGATTTTCGGGAGGGGACCTTGTATGGGAGCTATGACGAATTATGGACTGATCCAAAAAAGCTTTCAGTGTAATATTTCTGTATATAAGTGCAATTCTTGTTCCGAATTTAATATCGATATTTTAATTTAGTAATGAGTTATGCGCGTTTAAGTGATTTTCGGAAGGGGGCCTTGTAGGGAGCTATGACCAATTATGGACCTATTAAAAAAATTTTTCCTCTGAATAAATTCTATTGTCATAAAATTTTAATTTCTAAAATTTGGTGAAGATTTGGACATTACGACGGAAGTTATTAACAAAAAACCAAATTTCCCATACTTTTGTATGGGAGGTACATGAAATTGTGGATTTTACGCAGAGATTAAGCTCTTGTGTGGAAACTACTGTATGCCGATTTTTATGGAATTATCTTGCATAGTTTTCGATAAAATTACATCAGAATGTGTAAAAAATGCTTTTTTTCGAGGTTGTTTCAAATTTTGATTCATAACTTTTTTCAATATGAACCGATTTTGCCCATTTTCAATACCTAATAACTTTGGAAAACAAAGAACATTTTGGGTGAATTTGGTTAAATTCTATTGATTCGTTTCATCGCGAGGGTGTTTTACACAGACAGACGGACATAGCTAAATCGACTCAGAATTTGATAAGGACCCAGAATTTATATACTTTGTTGGGTTTCAGATGAATATTTCTTGGTTTTACACACGGAATGACAAAGTTATATATACCCTCTATCACCACTGATGGTGGTGGAGGGTATAAAATAGCTTGCTTGCTATTCGTTGCGAGAAAACTTTTACATTTTGTACATAGAAATTTTGGAAATATTCCTAGACTATTCCTAATTATTCGCCTTAAGGTTGTTTAACATAGTTAAATAACATATGTAATTGGATTAGACAATTTTCAATATATGTAAGTTGTTGAAAAAAAAAAGAATTGTTTAGTTCATTTTGAGATTTTTTCGACCAATTGGGTATTTTTTTCAATTCATAATACTCAAATAATCAATTGTTATATATAAAAGACTGTATCAAAAATAGATATTAACATTACAAAATTTGCAAAATATCAATGAAATTTAATGAATTTCGCAGAAAATATTATATGGTAAAAATTCATAGATTTCAAACATATTGAAATATAATACAATTTGAATAGAAACAAGTAAGAGTGTTATATTCGGCCATTCCGAATTTTATATACCCACCATCAAATCAATAATATTAATAAATTTTGATATTATCGATCTATGTTGAATCATATGTTCATATTAATATAAACATCAGGAAAATATGTGGAAGAGGGCCTTTAATAAGGGCTTAAGCATGGACCGTGCTTTCCGAATTAAAAATAGAAATTTTTATTCAACATTTATAATCATAATCAATTATGGACGTATCCTCGTCGGTTTATACAATAATTGTTTGTATCTAATGTCGCTGTACTCGTATTTTTAATTCAGTCATGAGGTTTAAAGTAATTTTCTGGAGAAAACTTCAGTTTTATAAAACTACTGTAATTTGGAAGAACTTTTGTGCTATACATGAGCCTTAACATGATTTTCTGAAGTGGATATTTTATAAGGATACTTCTAAAATTTAGAACGATTTTTGTTCATACAAATATTGTTTATGTCGCATTTTCAAGCCAGTCATAAGCTTTAAAGTAAAGCTCATACAAACATGTTTATGTAAATTTTCATCGCTGTGGTCGTATTTGAGCGTTACAGCCAGTAAGTTATGATTCAATTATAGACCGATTTCCTTCATATTTGAAAGAGTTTTTGGCTAGTACAAAAATTGTTTATGTAGAATTTGATCGTTGTACTAGCAGTTTTAAGGTAGTAATGAGCTTTAAGGTCATTTTCTGAAGGGGACTCTACAAGGGGATAGGGTTAATTAAAGACCGATCCTTATAAAATTTGATAAAGAGCTTTAAGCTCGCACAAAAATTGTTTATGTAGAATTTTACTGGTGTACTCACATTTTTGAGTCAGAAATAAACCTTAAAGTAATTTTCTGAAGAGGATCTTATATGGGGGGTCGGGAGAAATATGGAAAATCACTTATGTCAATATAATTTATGAAGAGAAAATTTTTTTGGATAAGTCCATAATTGATCATGGCTCCCATTCAAGGTCCCCTCCCGAAAATCACTTAGACGCACATAGCTCATTACTTAATTAAGATATTCATATAAAATTTGGTACAAGTATTGCTCTTATATACAGAAATATTAAAATTAAAGTTTTTTTGGATCGGTCCATATGGGTCATTTGGACCCATACAAGGTCCCCTCCCGAAATAACTTAAACGCACATAACTTACTACTACATTAAGATATCCATATAAAGTTTGGCACAAGTGTTGCTCATATACAGAAAAATAATATTGTGAAATGTTTTTCCGATCGGCCCATAATTGATCATAGCTCCCATATAAGGTCCCTTTTAGAAAAACACATACGAGGTTCCCTTACGAAAATCAGAAAAAACGCACATAACTCATAACCAAAATTTATATCAATACATTTAGCAAAAATATTGCTCTTATATAGATAAATTCACTATAATATTGTTTTAGAACCGGTCCATATTTGGTCATAGCTCTCATACTAGGTCCAGAAAATTAGACTCACAATATTTATTACCAAGTAATGATATACAGAATTCTGGAACTTGGTCTTTAAATACATAATTGAACGTAGCTCCCATACTCCCTTTTATGAAAATTTCTTAAACGCACATTACTTATTACCAAATAAAGCTATTGATACATAATTTGGCAAAAATATTAGTTTTGTATAAAAAAATTATATTTCTACTATACTAAATCCAGCCCCTAAAAGCGCTTTAACCGTATTTAAAGAGCATTATCAATTTGTGTTGAACAAAATTTTTTGTAGAACAAAATTATATATGTATTTGCATTTTGAAAATCTCTAAATCTTTCACACATGTATGCAAATAACTAAATTTATAATGTTCAATAAATATTCGAATTGTAATAGATTTAACTTTTAAATTTTTTTTCTCTTAAAGACTTGAGAAAACTTTTTGCTACAAATATTTGATCAATTAGAAAAGTAATAACATAAAAGTAGCTTGTGGAGGGTATTTAAGATTCGGCACAGCCGAATATAGCAATCTAACTTGTTTAGGATAAAATTATTTAGGATAAAAATAAATTAAATACAAAAATTCGTTTATATTGGAAACTATTACAACTTATATACAACTTATATAACTAAATTCTTAAAATTTTGCACCAAGAACTTCAACATTCAGAGCAAACTTTCATCTGTTTGCAGCGCCCATATGAATAAAATATAAAAATTTGTATATGTGAGAAACTGTTAGAGATAGAATCATTAAATTTCACTTGCAGAATTTTTATATTCATCTGAACATTTAGATTATAACGAGCGATCTATTAATGGGGACTATGAATAAAATACAAAATATTGTTTATCTAGGAAAATATAGAACTAGATTCATCAAATTTTGCTTATATTAATTTAAAATTCATCTGAACATTTTGAGGGTAAATTGCGGACTTTAATCTGGAGAGCTAATGAATTAAATAGGAAAAATAGTTATCTAAGAAACTATTTGAGCTAGAATCCTCCAATTTTATATGAATAACTTTGACATCCATGTGAACATTTAGAAAATAACGGGCGGGATTTCAGTGGGGGGCTTGACACCACATATATGAATTCAATACAAGATTTCGTATATCTTGAAAACTTTTAGATCATTCAAATTTTTCATAGATAGATAGAAATTGGCGAACCTGCAATAATTTGCTTGGAATCTCTCATATGTAACATATTGTTAATCTGGAAAATTATTGGGTTTTTTATTTATACTAGAGGGTAACAAAATATTGTACATCCCAAGGCATTAGAATAAAAATTATTCTTTAAGACTAAAAGTATATATTAATTTTTAGCAAGTAAGAAGTAAATATATCATTAATATATTATTTTAGAATTTAAATGAAACTAGCTGGGTATACCCGGTGTTGCCCGGGTTTCTTTGAAAATGAAAAAGAGTATTTTTCTACCTTTAATGATTATACTTTCTTTAAATAGATGTCAAATTTTAGCTTATAACGATAAAATAATTATTATATTTTTCCGCATTTTGTTTAATACTTAAAGTCAGTTTCTGGATCAAAAAGTTCTTTACAAATTGATAATGAGCTTAAATTTGCAAATTTTGACTAATTTGGAGACAAATTAAAGAAACTATCTAATGAAATCAGCATTTTCAATCACTGGTAAGGAACTAAGGACACTTTCAAATCAATTGTTTTAATTTTAAGAACTCTTCAGTTTAAATTTGGTCACACTTTACTTAGAATTGTAGTGCCCCTGGTGTAAAGAAGCAAAAGGCTTCGGGGCATTTTATTAACTACAAAAATACGTACCATTAACCATAAAAAATTTCAAGCGATTTTCTTGCTATTTGAAAAAATATATGCAATTGAAGAAACTCTGAAACGATTATGAAAAATTCTGGACAATTTGGGCTCATTGCAAGATTTTAAAATTCTTAAAAAAGAACAAAATTACTGTCCTAGGAAACTATGAAGAGTCTTTGAATTTTGACAGAGAAAACAATATAACTTTTAATTTGACAAACAATTTTGAGTTGTTCATTAAAGAGTAAAACCACCGTTTTTGTCTCATCTTTGTTTCTCAAATACATCCATTTATACAAATTTAATTTGAAAAGCTTGCAATAAATACGGCGCTACGTATAGAAAAAGTTGTGCAGAATTTTTGGTGGATAATTTTCTAAAAGTATAAAAAGATATCGAAAGATCAATTCAGCCAAATTTTATATGAAGAATGCTTTATATGCTTCATTTGAGAGGTCTACCTATTTATATAAGATTTGCAAAAGTGCTGTCTTTCGGAACACTCTAATGATCTTATCTTCATGGTTTTTTTAGATTTGAGCTGCATTTAAAAAGTAGCAACCGAATTTATATCAAGATAAATTTTCATTATTATATTTAACTGATCACAGATTTTTATTGTTATACCGATTTAACAATAAATTTATATAATTTATATTTTGATTGCGCATCTTTATTGTTTTCTCGAATTGAGAGTTATTTAAAGTAAATTTTTAAAAGTTGTATAAATGGAAATTTTAAAGGGAGATTAGAATGATTTTCTAGATAGATTTAATTTAAATTCGGATTTTTGTGAAAATTTAATATGAATATATCATTTACCCTATTTTAGGATCCTAGGAAACTACATCTGATTCTGATTTAAAATAGTTATTTTCTGATACACAGCAGATTACAGGTTTTGAAATAAAAATAGTTTTCCGGACGAAAATATAAGTGATGGGAGTCTTATATATGGATCCACAACAATATAATTTTGATAAAAAATGTTCATATGTTATTTTCTCGATCGTAGGAAATTACATCCGATTCTGTTTTCAAATAGTTATTTTTTGAGGATATACAGCCGATTACAGGTTTTGAAATAAGAATAGCTTTCCGGTGAAAAATTTAAGTGATGAGAGTATTATATACGGATCTACAACCGATTTTACGCTTTAGATGATTTTTGATAATAAATTAAATTGTTTACAGATTTTTATTTTACGTAATCGCAAAGTTAGTTAAACATTATAGCGTTTTCAAATAAAAATAAATTTTTGATTAAAAATTTAACTAAATAATAATTCTCATACAATATAAGAAGTATATATCATGGTCTTTACCATTAAAAATGTAACAAAAAGTAAACAGAAAAAAGTCATTGCATTTCATTAAGATCACAACACAGGTGTATTTTTTTGGTTTTGATGTATTAAACATTCTCTTTCTCAAACTAACCTAACCTTGCACGATTGAACTATTGTCATACTAAATTTCATGAAGCATAAAATACAGATCAAAAAGTTGATTC
Source organism: Lucilia cuprina (assembly GCF_022045245.1). Taxonomy (NCBI): domain Eukaryota; kingdom Metazoa; phylum Arthropoda; class Insecta; order Diptera; family Calliphoridae; genus Lucilia; species Lucilia cuprina. The sequence goes on along the minus strand of NC_060952.1, from coordinate 57,897,031 downwards.
CAAAAATACACTGTATGTTACCAAATTTCTTGAAAATCGGTTCATATTTTTTATATTTAGCCTAGAATTTTGGTGTTATAGCTGGTATTCTAAAAGTGAACATAAAAATATGCATAGCGTTTAATCAATATAATATAGAGTCTTTTTTAACTTCTGAGGTCACACCTATTAATATGCCGAATTTTATGGAAAATTTTGACTAATTTGTAGACAAATTTTAGAAACTATCTTCGAGAAATTATTCTGAAATCAGCATTTTCAATCACTTGTAGGGAACAAAGGACAATTTCATATTAATTGTTTTAATTTTTCAACGTACAGTAGATTTTAAGAACTCTTCAGTTTAAATCTGGTCACACTTTACTTTGAATTGTAAAGAAGCAAAAGGGCTTCGGGGCATTTTATTAACTACAAAAATACATACCATTAACCATACAAAATTTCAAGCGATTTCCTTGCTATTTGAAAAATTACATGCAATTCAAGAAAATCTGAAACGATTATGAAAAATTCTGGACAAAATCATGAAAAATTTGGGTTATGCAAGATTTTAAAATTCTTATAAAGGAACAAAATACTGTTCTAGGAAAATATGAAAAGTCCTTGAATTTTGACAGAGATAACAAAGCAACTTTAATTTGACAAACAATTTTGAGTTGTTCATTAAAGAGTAAAACCACAGTTTTTGTCTCATCATTGTTTCTCAAATGCATCCATTTATACAAATTTAATTTGAAAAGCTTGCAAAAAATAATTTTCTAAAAGTATAAAAAGATATCGAAAGATGAATTCATCCAAATTTTTTATTTGCAATGCTTTATATGCATAATTTGAGAGGACTACCTATTTATATATGATTTGCAAAAGTACTGTCTTACGGGACACTCTAATGAGTAGTCAATACATATCTTCATTGTTTTTTTTAGATTTGAGCTGCATTTAAAAAATGGCAACCGAATTTATATCATGAGTACCTAATAGGTATTAGCTAGTTATTAAATATACAAAGAATTATTAAATATAAAAATTTGTCTTTCTTGAGTATGTAAATAAAGTTTTTGAGAACATTTAAAAAATATCAAATATTTCAGTAATACTTAAGGAAACAATTGTTTAGTTTATTTTGCAAATTTGTTTGTTTCTAATGCCGTAGTACACTCTAGCAAATAAAAATATTAATTAATTCGTGGTAATATATAAACACTACAAAATTTCAAGAAAAATTGCAAATTTGATATTATATTTCCAAGAAAAATAACTGTACGAAGCACTTTGCAAATTTTCTCGGACAAATGTTAATTTTTCCAATCTTCGAAATCTACATTACTATTTAATTCAAATAAATCTTCACCGTTTTATACTTTTTATTTTTGACATTTAGGAAGATTTCATTTTTGCTAATATTTCTTGAAATTGTGATTAATTAAAAAATTAGAAAATGAAATGGGATATTTATTAAAATCTTATTTTAAATAATAAATTGATATTTAAATGCAACACTAGCTTCTATTTTAAATAATCTTTTCATTCATGTTTTTCAATTTATAAAAATTTTGTTGACATTTTAATATTTTTTGTTTCTTTTATTTTTCTCCTTTTCATCAGTTGTTAACAAGGCAATTGTGTTGAGCAATTTTGCAATTTTATCGGAATTTTGTATCATTTTTCCAATCCGTGAAATCTTCATATGAAATCTATATTATTTAATTAAGAATTAAACGTTTTAGTAAATTGAGAGTTTTAGTGAAATTTATATATCGATTATTTATGAAAAACAGAAAGTCAAATAAAATTCAATGAATTTCACAGAATTTTTATTGAATGAAAAACAAAAAGTCAAATTAAATTTAATGAATTTCACAGAATTTTTATTCATATATTTAAAACAGAAATTTTAATATTTGCTTAAAATTTTGAATATTACTTCACAAAATGTTTAATTTTACATCTTCAGTTCAATGAAATTCATTGAATTTTATAATTGGTTTGACTTTATATCACCACGAATTAATAAATATTTTTATACCGTTCACCTTCGTGAAAAGGGTATATATAAGTTTGTCATTCCGTTTGTAATTTCTATAATAATTTTCCGACCCTATAAAGTATATATATTCTAGATCCTTATAGATAGCGGAGTCGATTAAGCCATGTCCGTCTGTCTGTCTGTTGAAATCAGTTTTTAGAGGTTCCCAGATATCGGCGAGATGATGGTAATACATCTGATATATGTTTGAGGATGGTAATACAGTTTGACGTAATATTACAGTACAACGGTTAATATTTCTTTCTGCTACAGTTTATATTTGTTTGTGTGTATGGTATGTGTGACATGTGTGCACAGATACAAAATAAATAAAAACTGCTTTTTAAAACATACTTGGTGAAGGGTATATAAGATTCGGCACAGCCGAATATAGAAATATTACTTGTTATATCATTATTCTGGTCGATATAAAAAATATTGCAATACAAATGACACATGAAAAAAACAAATGTAAAAATATTTAATATTTATGAAAAACGATCATAAAGTCAAACGAATAGTATGAAATAAGTTTTACAAATTTACTTAACAAGTAATTTAAGTCGTATATATAAGAATTTATTTACAATATTTGCAACCTTGAAATATATATTTGATTTTAGAAACAGTTTACACATTGAATTTCGTTACACATTGAATTTCGTTCCATTGAATTTCGTTACAAAGTCGTTAAAAAGTATGTATTGTTCTTCACAAATAATCAAGATTGATTGATAGATTTTGTGAAATAATTAAGCTTTATGAAATAATATAATTTTTTACAACCACTTTAACGAGTTAATAAGTTAACAAATCTTAGATTTCAAAAATATAAATATTTTAGGAATGCCTGAAAAATTATCTACATATCATTAATCATTTCATTATGAAAAATATTGCAACAGAAATTCCTTAAAAAAACAATTGTAGAGTTCATCAAAAATCGAGAATTAGGTATTATTATAATTTTTCATAAGCTTAGAGATTTCACAAAATCAACATATCTTTAGTTACAAAAACAAATGAATAATAAAATTCAATAAATTTCACAGAAATTATAATATGTTTACTTCGAATTCTTTGCGTATTTAAAATTTTACATTTTTATGCAATGAGTTAATACAAATATGTATGTATGCCAAGGTTGCAAATCCATGGATTTTTAACATATTTCATACCATTCGTTTGACTTTATGATTTTTCATAATTTCTTGAGTCATTTCTATTGCAATATTTTTTTATATCGACCAGAATAATGATATTTATAAAATTTTGCAAATACTCTTAACCAATTATTGTTATTTTGACTTAAGTTTTTTTAAGTTTAAAGTAAAGTTGTTGAGAACATTTAAAAAAATCAAATATATTATAAATATCTTCCTAAGAAAACTAATAACATCTGAATTTCACAGAAATTATAATATGCGTACTTTCAATTCTTTTCGAAAAGTATTTTAAATTTATTTTTTTAATTTATTTATGCATTGAGTTACTACAGACATAATTCTCGATTTTTGATGAAATCTACAATTGTTTTTTTAAGGGATTCGGTTGCAATATTTTTCATAATGAAAATATTAATGATATGTAGATAATTTTGCAGCCATTCTTAAAATATTTATATTCTTGAAATCTAAGATTTGTTAACTAATTAACTCGTTAAAGTGGTTGTAAAAAATTATCGTATTTCATAAAGCTTAATTATTTCACAAAATCAATAAATCTTGATTATTTGTGAAAAAAATACATAGTTTTCAGCTATTTTGTAACGAAATTCAATGGAATTCTTAGATCAAATTGGAAAAATATCAACAATACCAAATTTGTGAATTTGAAATGAAATATGTAAATACCCTGCAGGCAATGGAACTAGTGCCAAAATTACCAGTACAGTATGATCAAATTAACATTGAGTATGCTTTAAAAATTACTAATACCATTAGTTCTAGACTTATACTAGTACACGTGGGCCCAATTGAATTCTTTAGAACCAATTTGATACTGCACAATTCCAAGTAAAAATTACTACACAACTAGTTTTTTATACGGTTTTAAATTGTAAAGACCTAACAATTAAATATGAAAGTTTGAAGAAATTCTAGTTCTATCCGTATCAACAACGTTGATATCATTGATTTTATTGTGACCAAAAATTCCATTCAGGTACATATAAGTTTGTAAAGCAAATTTGTTTGGCCTAATGTCTATGTTTTTTCAACTCAAATATTTTGTACTTTATATCTATATAATTTTGTACAACCACTTTAACTATAGTTAATAAGTTAACAAATCTTAGATTTTCAAAATATAAATATTTTAGGAATGCCTGCAAAATTATCTACATATCATTAATCTTTTCATTATGAAAAATATTGCAACAGAAATCCCTTAAAAACAACTGTAGATTTCATCAAAAATCGAAAATTATGTATAATTATAATTTTTCTCTTTAGTTACAGCAAGTTAGAGTGCTATATTTGGCCGAGCCGAATCTTAAATACCCTCCGCCAGCTGCTTTTATATTAATAATTTTTTATATTATGAAATATTTGTGAAAATATGTTTTCTCGTGTTTTTTAATAGAAAGGACATTACAAACACCATTTTCTTTTATATGTTATTAACGCCCTAAAATATGGTTTAGCGGTATTTAATAATTTGCATGTGAGTGAAATGTTTAATAAAGAAGAAAGAAGAAGATAGAAATTTTGCTTGGAAAATTTGCATACTAAACATAAAATAAGCGACTAATATCTTCATGAATAAGGAGATCGATATTGTGGAAATGGCTTTCGATGGAACGATCGGATAAAGAAATTAACAGTAACATTTCTGAAGTAAAAAAGGTTTATTTTTTAAAAAACTTTATTTGGTAATGAGTAAAAAGTGTTTACGTAATTTTCGAAAATGAACAACTATTATGGATGATCGTTAAACAAATTTCAAGTATATTTTCTGTATATAAAAATAATATTTGTGCCAAATTTTGCATGGATATCTTTGTGGATTGATCAAAATTTTACAATGACTTTTCTATGCGTAAAAGTAACAATTCTATTCTAAATAATGAGTTATGTATATAACAAATAGTGGTCCAAACGCAAAAAACTTACGGTTACAGTTGCGTCTATAAATGTGATATTTTTGCCAAAATTTTCAAGCGATTTTTGGGAGAAAACCTTGTATTGCAGCTATGATCAATTGTAGACCGACCGGAAAAAATTTATGTATGTAATAAGTATATTTGTGCCAAATTTTTTATAAATTTAATTAGGTAGCGAGTTATGAGCGTATAAGTGATTTTCGGGAGGGGACCTTGTATTGGAGCTATGACCAATTGTGGACTGATCGGAAGAAAATTTTACGGTAACATTAATGTAGAAAAAAATTATATTTGTGCCAAATTTTGTATAAATATCTTAATTTGGTAATGAGTTATGTGCGTTTAAGTGATTTTTGGGAGGGAACCTTGTATGGGAGCTAGGGTATTCAATTATTCGGGTTTTTGTCTTATTCGGTTTATTCGACAAATAAGTATTTGGGGTTTTACGTTAGCCGGTTAATAATCGGATAATTAAAAATTATTCGGTTATTTGAATAAAAGGAAACTAGATGCCATTTTTGTTTTTAACACTAATTTTCTTCATATACACCCTGTAACAATTTTGAAAAAAGCATTCACACATGGAAATGTTGATAAGCATGTGAAAATAGATTCCACTTATAGAATTGCGTACTCCGATTTTTATGTCCTTATAAAAGGATTTCAAAGTTTAAAAATTTTTTCATGTTTGAAAATAACTGTTATAAAAAAAATATTATTTTCACTTCTTTCACTTCAATTTTTTGTTTAGTTTTTTTTTTTTTTTTTTATCAAATTGACCAATTGTGGACCGATGGAAAAAAACGTGAGCGTGTTTTATACAGACGGACGGACATATCTAGATCGACTCAGAATTTCATAAGCATCAAGAATATATACCTTGTTGGGTCTTAGATGAATATTTCTTAGTGTTACAAACGGAATGACAAATTGATACATACCCTCTATCTACATGTCATTTATCTTTTCAGTGTGAAAAATATTGCAACAGAAATCCCTTATTAAAAACAATTGTAGAGTTCATCAAAAATCGAGAATTATATATAATTATAATTTTAAATAAGCTTAAAGATTTCACAAAAAACAATACCAAATTTGTGAATTTGAAATGAAATATGTAAATACCCCACAGGCAATGGAACTAGTACCAAAATTACCAGTACTAGTTCCCAACTGTAAACTTTCCTATACCATCATAATGCTCAAATTAACATTGAGTGTGTTTGAAAAATTAATAGTACCATTAGTTCTAGACTTATAGTAGTAATATTCATAAAAAGTCGCCATAATTGGTGGTTTTGGTCTTTTGCAATCCTCCTGTACAATTCCAAGTAAAAATTACTACACAACTATTTTTTTTATACGGTTTTATTTGTAAAAATACCAAAAATAGAATATTATAAAAAAATGTTGTAAATAACAAACAATTAAATATGAAAGTTTGAAGAAATTCTGGTTCTATCCTTATCAAAAACGTTGATATCATTGATTTTATTGTGACCAAAAATTCCGTTCAGTTACATATTAGTTTATAAAGCAAATTTGTTCGGCCAAATACCCGGTGTGCTTCGCTACCCCTATCGAAATTATATATATAATAATCAAAAAAATTATTTATTTAGTTACTAAGCTATCAAATTTTTATTAA
>NC_060952.1:57888943-57890154 GCF_022045245.1 Lucilia cuprina | reverse complement strand
ACTATACTTTTCTCTTTAGTTTCTTTAGGGTAAATTTTAAATATTTGTATAACAAATCTTATAAATGTTACCTGGCTATTTATCACTGTGTGGTTTAGGATGAGTGCATCAATATCTCTTATGAGAATAAATTTTCCCAAAAAAAATAGCTAGCTAGAGAAAAAATTTAATATATATTTTTTTATTTTATCACATGAAACTTAATTGCTCTTATCAATAATCAAATATTCTTTCATACTAGTTTATAAATCTAAACTTCTATCGAAAATATTTATAACTCTTGTTTAATTAACATTTGATTATTAATATTTTATTATATTGAAATCTATACTTTATTCTTTTATTCACTTACGTATAATTTCAATTTTCATTAACTTTAATATTTTTTTATTATTCCAACGAGCAAATAGATTAATGCACTTATTCAAATTTTAATTTTATTCTACCACACAGATTATAAATATGAATTTGTTTGTTTTTTTTTTTTCTTTTGAAGATTTTACTTTACTTTTAGTCTCTCACTCAACCTTTTGTTTGCCAATAGCTCGATTTCTCCTATGTTGTAGCTTTAAATACCCATCTCCTATTTACAAAATTCGCGGTTTATGTACTATTACTGCGGCAAAATTTCCCGCCTACACTTATTTATCGTTCCCATTCCCCTTTTTCTAATATATAGTATCGGTTTTCTACTTTGCTTTTCCGCGGATTATTGGATTATATATTTAAATTATATTAAATATATCCCGCTATCGATGTTTACAATATAAAAAAAATGGGATAACTATGTATTTTGTGGTTATTAAACTTTTCTTGGTTCACTAGCTCCAGTAAACTTAATATTATCTTTCCCTACATCCCCGTTCTCCTACCCCTAAAACATTCAATCCGCCTTATTTTACCAGGCTGTCAGAAAAATTAGAATGTTTCATTCATTTCAATATTGAAATATTTGAAAAAAAACCGCGAGAATAAAATTTCCATTCCTGAATGGAAAATACGACTCTGTTTTTACGCAAATGTTTGGCGTAGCCAACTTTACTCATTTTATGAGCTTATGAAACACAGCTCGCCTATACATACCTACGTACAACCATATGATTTCATTCATTTATTATCTACCGCCACATGTAAGTATACTTGACTTGTTATTAATATTATTTTTCTTTATTTTCAGATTTTTTCAAATTTAATGCTGACAAAAGGTAATT
>NC_060952.1:57879043-57888843 GCF_022045245.1 Lucilia cuprina | reverse complement strand
ACATAAGCTAGATATATTAAAAAAAAAAGAGAAAAAAAAGGGGGAAATAAAATTATATTCTATGATTATGTATATCACATTACTTTATTAATTATTTAATTTATGTCTCTATTTTCAACTAAAATTAAACCACTAAATAAGTAGTAAAGCCGCTAGGAGATAATCTGAAAGTAAAGAAAAAGAGAAAATTTTATTAATCGTTAAAATTTAAAAAAAAAAATAATAATAATATTTAAATAATATAAGTTAGTCTAAGTCTTTGTGTTGCGTGAATCTAATGTAAGAATTTCGAGAGTGTGTAGTTAGTTATATGTTGTTAGTTTAAGTACATTATAAGGCCACAAAAGAAAGTTATCAAAAGAATTAGGAAACAAGAATATAAGTATATCTCTTTATAGAAACAAAGTTTTAATATAAGTAGAAAAAAAAAAGATACCAAAAAAAAAATCTTTTAGAGCTTAAGCGAGGCTAAAATATAGTTAAAAATCACCTGTAGAGTGACAGGAATAATTTTTCCTCAGGGAGCTCCTTTAGGCGAAAAAGAATAATATTAGATAGAGTCTAAAAGAAATTGGATTAGATGAAAGCTATAGCTTGAGCCCTGTAAAGACAAAAGATTCAAAATATAATAAGAGAAAATATAAAACAAAAAAAAAGAAAACTAAATTGAGATATAATTATATAAGTAACAAAGTAAAACAAAAAAAAAGGAAAAAAAAAAAACAAAAAAAAAGGTAACGGCTAGAAGGTTTCAAAATAAGAAAAAAGAATAGGAAAGAATAGTCAAAATAAGTACAAATTATTTATACAAATATAGAGATTAATTTTATTTTGTTAGTATATTTGTGTTTATTTAGTTTTAGTTATAATAAAGAATGATTTGAATTGGAAATAACACTTACCATGAGAGAATAATTTGTTAAGAAATTTTGGCAATGTTGAGCAGGTAAGTGGAAGAGTGTGGTCATGTGGATTGAGGGTCGTAGATGTAGGGATCCGGAAGTTCTACGACAAGGAAGGGCGGGCTGTCAGCGAGACCAACATCTGTCTCGAGTTTGATATGTGGAAAAATAGAATGTAAAGGCCATAGATCTCATATTATGTTGGAGTTTATAAACTGACGACAGGGTTAGAACCACCTGGGACTCTAAAGCTAGTTGGGAGATTCGTCAGTAGACACAGACTGTAACAATTTCCTATAGTAAATAATATTTAAGTTTGATAGTATATTATTGTAACCTGATAGTCGCGACTACCGTTTTGTTTCGTGTTTTCGTCGGCAGATATATGCTCTGCTTGCGTACATTTCATGTTCGTATATCACATAAAGTATATATATTCTGGATCCTTATAGATAGCGGAGTCGATTAAGCCATGTCCGTCTGTCTGTCTGTCCGTCTGTCTGTTGAAATCAGTTTTTAGAGGACCCCAGATATCGGCGAAATCCGAATCTTCAATAATTCTATTAGACATGCTTTCGAGAAGATCGCTATTTAAAATCAGCAAAATCGGTCGGTAAATAACGGAGATATGAACAAAAATCCGAGACAACCTCTGAAAATTTCATCAAAAAATTGTTATAAAAGCAATAACAACAACACTGAATATAGAAAAAGATTTACATGTGTGTGTGTAGATGTATTTGGTTTTATTCAGCTGTGTATTTTTTGTTTTGTTTGGAATCCAAACATACAAAAAATACACAGCAAAAAAATAAGATTCGCATTTTTTATTAAAGTAAAATAATATTCGCTTTTGTATTGCAAATATAGTTTTTAATGAATAGAAAAAAGTATTTAAAACGTTTTCAATTATATGAGAGTAGATTGTGAGTTATTGTACAATAATTTTTATGCGAATAATGTAAGTTTGAAATTTAAAACTAACACAAATTTTTCCCAAGTGCTTTTGAAAACAATCTTTTTTACGATAAACAAAAACCAAAATCTACGTCTCGTCAATGTTTACCAGCAATGAATCAGAGGTCGAAGTCGACCGGCTTCTAGTCGGAGCTTAGCCGCCGAACTATATTTAGTTGCTTGAGCCGCCGCCGAAACATTCGGCTTAAATCGACTCAAATTTTTTTAATGTTTTTATTAACAAGACTGTTTAAAATACAATTATGTTTAAAATACACTATGGTAAAGGGTATATAAGATTCGGCACAGCCGAATATAGTACTCTTACTTGTTTAAATATGCATATTTTTAAATATGAGGTAAATGCATATTTATTGCAAAGTCAAAAATAACAAGTATGAATTTATAGTCGGGCGTAGCTGACCATATGATTAAAAATGGGGATTATTTAAAAAAAATAAAGCATTTGGTTTGTTTTTTTAACTTTATTTCGGAGTATTTTTTCTTTTACTTTGACAAAAAAAGAATTTTTTACAAGAGGGCTCAAAGGGGAGTAGGGCAAAATATGGCCCTATCCTTAAAAATGTTGGTAGGGGGAGTTAAGTCTTCTTCAATAATATTTATGTAGAATTTAAAAGTGTTATTTGTGTTTGTAAGTGAATTTTGACCTTTAAGTCATTTTCTGAAGGGGAGTTTGTATGGGCGATAGGATCAAATGAAGCCCGATCATTACAAAAATCGGAAGTGGCATTTAAAGTTTTATAAAACTAAGTTTTGTCGACTTTTGTTAACATAATAGATCATTTAAATTAATTAAAAGCCAAAATGCCCTATTTGGGGGGTACGGTTGTATGGGGGCTAGTCAAAATAATGGACCGATTTTAACCATTTTCAATAGGCTTTGTCCAAAAGAAGCGTGTGTGCCAAATTTCATCCAATTATCTTGAAAATTGCGGCCTGTACCTTGCGCACAAGGTTTACATGGACAGCCAGCCAGACGGACGGACGGACATACAGGGACGAAGCCTATTGAAAATGGTTGAAATCGGTCCATTATTTCACCTAGCCCCCATACAACCGTACCTCCCGATTTGAACTCTCTAATTGACATTGCAATACACCATGATAGAGATTTCATCATGGAAACATGCCCCCGGGGGGAAATACATATGTATATTTATATCTGGTGAATATATGTATGTATGTATGTATGCATATTTTATTATTACATACTCCCAATGATCTTGAACAATAATGAATGAACAGGCGTGAAGAAAAATATACATAGCTATTAATAAATTTACATATTGAATTTTTAAAATTACATGAGAAAGACTAAATAATAATGATATTTCCTTCTTCTTCTCTCCACCACCAATTTAGGCATAGCAAAAAAAATGACCTTGCGTAAACCACCGTGTAGGAATGTGCGTAAAACGGTAAAGTAGGAAAGGAAAGTACGTCATTTTTATGACGAGTGTGTTTTTTGTTATTGCTTCACACGTACAGTGTCTCTCATAAGTATTCGAATTTAGGTATTCTATGGAAAGAAACCAAATTTAATAATATTTTTTTGTGTGCAAAATAAATAATAAATAAAAACATTTGTTATATTATCTGGACAGTCCTTAGGTTTCATATCACAATTTTTATAACTTGAAAAATTTACATTTACTTAAATTAATTAAGCTTTTTTAAAGGAAGTCCATAAAATTAGCTTACAAAAGTATTCGAATTTTTCCTGTATTATACATTTCATCATATTATACGAAAAAAATGACCTTGCGTAAACCACCGTGTAGGAATGTGCGTAAAACGGTAAAGTAGGAAAGGAAAGTACTTCATTTTTATGACGAGTGTGTTTTTTGTTATTGCTTCACACGTACAGTGTCTCTCTTAAGTATTCGAATTTAGGTATTCTATGGAAAGAAACCAAATTTAATAATATTTTTTTGTGTGCAAAATAAATAATAAATAAAAACATTTGTTATATTATCTGGACAGTCCTTAGGTTTCATATCACAATTTTTATAACTTGAAAAATTTACATTTACTTAAATTAATTAAGCTTTTTTAAAGGAAGTCCATAAAATTAGCTTACAAAAGTATTCGAATTTTTCCTGTATTATACATTTCATCATATTATACGAATCATAAAATTAGAATCAAATGTTTTTTTTGCTTAAAATTGTTTAAGGGGTTACTATCAACCGAAGAGATATATTTTTGGCCCATTTGGGCCACAATTTTGGGGCGATTGTACCAACTTTATAAGTAAAATCATTAAAATGTCGGTTTTTGACCACATTTTAATTTATTTTTCCTTTTTTCCAGAGGTAAATCCAAAATTTAATGTTGGGATTTATTAGACTCCTTGAGGTGTCTAAAAATAATATATTTTGTTGTAAGGATCTGTACTTAAACGTTCTATGATGTATTTTTGGAATCGTTCTTCTGTTTCTAATTGAATTATCTGGATCTTAACCTCCTTTTCGTTCCACTAAGATCGGCAATGTTGGCTAGTGTATATTCATGTATATATTAGCACATATATATTTTCAATTTTCTCGACATTGTAGCGGAATACAACTCCAAAACATGCAAAAAACAAAACGTTATCCTCTACTGAAGATATAAGTTTTTACTACTTATAACTTTCACGCTTATTTTGCCCATTAAAATGACACTGTAAGTCAAAGATTTTGGGTTTATTTTTATCATCGTTAATAATATTTAACCAGATATCTATATTTTAGAGTTAGACCATAATGATATGGAAACATTCAGCCTGTTATTGGTTATAAAAAGATGGATTCTACTATATTAAATGGCGTTTCTTCGAGGCATGTTTTGGAGTTGTATACTTCTACAATATACTAAAAACTTAAAATGCATAAAAGCTGATATCTATAAGAATACATACCAGACAACTTTCCCCAAAATGTTTTACCCTAGCATTATAAAAATGGACTTAAGTTCTAAAAAGTTAAATTAGCTACAGAAGAATGATCAAATAAATATATATTGGAACTTTTAAATACAGATTCTTTTAACAAAAAATATTATGTTTAGATACCCCAAGGAGTCTATTAAGTCCCAATATCGAATTTTGGTTTTATCTCTGGAAAAAAGGAGAAAAAAATTACAAACATCGCCAAAAATCGACATTTTAATGATATTACATAAAAAGATGGCACTATCCCCCAAAATTGAAGTCCAAATGGGCCAAAAATATATCCCTTCGGTTGATAGTAACCCCCTAAACAATTTTAAGCAAAAAAAAAAACATTTATATTTTATATAATATGATATGATGAAACGTGAAATACAGGAAAAATTCGAATACTTTTGTATGGTAATTTTATGGACTTCCTTTAAAAAATGCTTAAATAATTTAAGTAAATGTAAATTTTTGAAATTTTAAAAAGTGTGATATGACACCTAAGGACTGTCTAGATAATAAGTATAACAAATTTATTTATTTATTTTGCACGCAAACAAATTTGGTTTCATTTAATAGTATACCTAAATTATGAGAGACACTGTACATATTCACATATGTATATTCATAACTGTTTATTACTTCGTTTTTCTTATTATTGTATTTTTTGTATATAAAATGCAATCATTACAATTACATCTTTTTCCCACAACTAATTCAAAGGTAAAGCAACAAATGACCTAGCGTAAACCACCGTTATGGAATGTGCGTAAAAAGTAGGAAAGAAAAGTTCCAGGTCATTTTTATGACGAATGTGTTTTTTGTTATTGTTTTACGCATACTTACATACATATGTATATTCCAAACCAGATATAAATGTTTTGTAGACTTTTCAATTTTTTACATACATATTTGAATATATTTTTACATTCATATGATCCTCTAAGTATTTATATAATTTTTTTCTAATTATATTACTTTTTACAATTAATACAAATACATTTTAATACTCCACATAAAAATTACACATAAATTTAATAAATCCTACAAACATTCAATAATTCAATTAAAAAATTTTCTAATTAAAATTTGGTTATTTCATGCATAAATTTTTCTCATAATATACATTAAACATACATAGATATAAACATTTTCAATTATTTTCTAAATAAAATTTGGTCATATCTTGCATTCATTTTTCACATTTTATAATTTTTCAAGTTCAACATGAACTGTTAAATTTTAGACCATAAGTCATTTCCTATAGTAAATAATATTTAAGTTTGATAGTAAAAATATTGTAACCTGATATTCGCGACTATCGTTTTGTTTCGTGTTTTCGTCGGCACATATATTCTCTGCTTGCGTACATCTCATGTTCGTATATTACTGCTTGCATAGCTTCAATATTGTTGACTTCGAATAATTTGTGTAGGAAAATATTTTAATATTATAGGTAAGTCATATGAAATATATGTGGGTATTATAAATATGTTAGCGAGTTGCTGCGTAATATATTGTATGTGAAAACATTTTATATTTGTCTGTAAGCTGTAATATGCAATAGCTTGTATGAGTAAAAAATTTTTAGCAAAAATACTAGAAATATTTCGAATGGGAGCAATTAAATATATTATATTCATAAAATATATATATAATATATTCATAAAATATATTAATATTACATACGTATGCATAGAAGAAAATGTGCATTTTGGTTAATAATATATTAGTAATTTTAATCACTGATTTTTTCAGGCTTTGTTAAAAAAACAACAACAACACTGTATATTAGAAAAAGATGTACACGTGTGTGTAGATGTATTTGGTTTTATTCAGCTGTGTATTTTTTTGTATGTTTGGATGCTGTTGTCGTCATTGCGTTGTTATTTTTGTTTTTCGTTATGTATGTTTAGATGTCTGTTGGTTTAGATGCCTTGTGTATTTTGTGTTTTATTTCGTTTAGCGTTGTTGTTCTTTTTGTTTAGCTTTTGATGTAATAATAATGTAGTTGGGAAAAAATTAAAATTTATAAAAGATGTTTAAAATACACTTGGTGAAGGGTATATAAGATTCGGCACAGCCGAATATAGCACTCTTATAGGTCACTTTAATAGGTAGCTTATTAAAGTGATCTATTGAGGAAAAATTCATTACATAAGGAAACGTTAGACATATTAGGTAGAACCTTTAAAAAATAATTTAATTTAAGTACCTGTAATTAATATATAATATAGGTTTATATCTGTTTTGTAATTATTTGTAATTGTCTAACTATGGCGATCGTACTAAAAAATGATTTGTGCTCCATTTTATTTGAACACTCTTCAGCTCTTTTTCAAGATAAAGTCAATTGTACATAAAAATAAAGTGGATAAAACTGATATATGTAAAATTGAAGATTTTATAAAATCAGTTGATATAAAACTGAAGAGTGTTCGGTATTCCATTGCTAAATTTCGATCGAAATTTTCTGATTGGCTGGCTAAATGTGTAGAAGTTGCTATTTGCGTATCAACTGTTGGTGCTCCCTGTAAGCAGTATGAGGATTTGAGCTCCAAATCAAAGAGGAGAAGTTTATCAACTTCACTACAATCCTTATCTAACGAAGAAGTTTCGGACACGGGATTCGGACAAGTTTTGGCAATGTTAAGAAAAGAAAAACAGCCTTTGGATAACATAAAAATTGCAAATATTCTTCCAACCGCATCACCAAGACGACTGAAAAGAATTGTAAAGAGTATACCCACACCATCATCTGATACAACGTTCACTGAGGAATAAGCTATTGCGCTTTTGTTGCAGCTGGGATTGAGTCGTGATAACTACATAACGTTAAGAAAGGCGCTATCTGAAAAAGGAGTAGATGTTATACTATCATACGACAAAATAAATGAAAAGAAGAAATGTATTATACCATCTCCTATTGAAATAACTGATCGGAAGGCTGTTATTGGCCTCGGCGCTCTACTCGAAAATACTGCTTTGAGGATTGCTTCTGACTTTTCTTCAGACCAACTAAAAAAATAAATTCTTGTGATCTTCAACTCATTTGTAAGTGGGGATGTGATAGATTATCAGCACTCTCGGAATATAAACAAATCAACACAAGTGAATAATATTCCGAGTATAAAAGTGTATTTATGGCATCGCTAGTTCCATTAAGAATTCGAAAGTATGCTGACAGCGATTATCCATCAACCAGTTTCGATAATATTTGGAAGAATTTGACTCCAGGATCCAACGCTTTTTGTAGGCCAATAAGCTTTGAATATATAAAGGAATCCAAAACAACAACACAAGATTTGATAAATCTTATTGAAGCAGAAATTAAAAACTTGGAACCTATAACAATCGAAATATAAAATTATTCGTTTAACATGTCCTATGATTTAAAACTTGATAATTGATGGGAAAGTTGGAAAAGCCATTACAGGAACATCATCTACTTGGTACTGCTACATATGTGGTGATAAAAAATCAGAATTTTCGAATATTTCCAAGCAAAGGTCAATAAATGAGGAAACATTACAATTTGGAATATCCCCCCTACATGCTCGCATACGATTTCTAGAACATTTTCTACATTTAGCATATGATTTAAAGTACAGAAGTATACCGGAAAATGCAAGTGAAAATAACAATAAGGAGTTAATGGAAATGAGAACCAGTGAGAAAAGAAGAATTCAAGAGGAATTTAAAAAGCGGATGGGATTAAATATTGATCCCACGTTTTTTAAACATTTTGAAACTACTTCCGAAATAACCGGAATTTATATGGATTTACTGCAAGAGGACAATATTATTCTAATGGCGATAAATAGCAAGCATAAAGTGAACGCAACAAAATTTGGAGAGTATTCTACAAAAGTTTCTAATATAACATAATATTCTGCCTTTAGGAGAGCTTACAGAAGAACCTCAAGAATCGAGGAATAAAGACTTTAAGCATATTCATCAGTTTAGCTCAAGAAAGTGTTCTAGGCAGTCTCAAAATGAAGATATTATTAATAATCTGATTCTATTTTCTGATCCTGTTTTATCTACTATAAGGAAACGTTGGATTTGCTACAAAACGTTAGCATTTGGAAATATTCATGAATTTAAAGATGTACTTTATCTTTTAGATATGGACTACTGTGATACAGATTATTCTACAAAATAATATTAATTTATAAAAAAATAAATAAAGAAAATAAATAAAAAATTTTTGCTCTATATACACATTCTTAGAAACTTTTTATATAACTTAAAAAGAAAAAGATACTTTTTCCCCCAAAAAATTGACAAAAAATCGCCTTTTTTAATTTTTTGGAACCGCTATTATCAAAAAACTAAAGTAAGGACGGTAAAAATTTAACAATTTTCAAATGCGAATATCTCCTAAACTTTAAGAGATAATTTACTACTACTCAAATGAAGATATGGCGGGGTAGGGTCAATTATGGACCGACATACACATAATTTGGTGGAGAGATATTGGCTCGTATGAAACCTATGTGTGTCGAAAATCGCTATATTCCTATTTTTAAGCCTGTAATCAGCTTTTTAGTCATTTTCTAAAGAATTATTTTTCAGACATCGAAAAACTGACCTATGCGTCAGTTATTAGCTTCATAAACAACGAATTTTTGAATATTTGAAGCTCTTTAAACAAAATTCCGGGGGATACATTTGTATGGGGGCTATGTGAAATCGTTGACCAACAACAGACAGACGGACATAGCTGATCTAGCTATGTCCGTATTGTCGAGTTTAGGTTTTGAATTTGGATAAATCTTATTTCTGTTAAATTTCACCGCTATAGTCGTATTTTTAAGCTAGTAATGAGCGTTAAAGTAATTTTATGGAGGGGACCTTATATGGCGGGGTAGGGTCAATTATGGACCGATATACACATAATTTGGTGGAGAGATATTGGCTCGTATGAAACCTATGTGTGTCGAAAATCGCTATATTCCTATTTTTAAGCCTGTAATCAGCTTTTTAGTCATTTTCTA
>NC_060952.1:57877783-57878943 GCF_022045245.1 Lucilia cuprina | reverse complement strand
ATAATTGTCGGGAGAAGATTGTTATAAGATCATCTGAAATGGATAATGGACAATATATCGCCTCATGAATTCACATATCAGTTAATAAAGTAGACTTTCTAAATTTGTGTCCTTAAAAAGTCGGTCTTTGAGGACTTCTTCCGATCTTTTTATACGCACCATCAAAAAAGATGGGGGGTATACTGATTTTTTCCAACTTAACTCGAACTTTAACTAACTTTTACAACCTTTTATAAATTTGTCCAACATTCTTGAATTTATAGCATTTTTTTGGAAAAAGTCGACTTTAAACAACTCAAAAAGTTGACTTTTAACAAATTTTTAACACTTTCTTATTCTATTTTTGGCTAGTTTGAGTTCTTTTACCTATAAAGATGAATTCATACGTCTTTCGACTAAATTAAATTTTTTGGATTCCTTGTTTTTTTGAAAAAAAGTCGACTTTAAATAACTTTTACCATGCAAATGTTATATTATCTTGATATAGAAATTTATATATAAGTCGATAATCTTTAATAACATAGAATAAACGTGAAAAATTCTACACTTGATAAAAAAAGTGTTAAGCCAAATTTTGCAATTACATTTAATAAGAAGTCGACTTTCTGCAAATTTTAACCGATTTTGTAATTAATTGTCGGGAGAAGATTCTTTAAAGAATCTCTGAAATTGAAAATGGACAATATGTTGCTCCATGAATTCACATATCATTTGGTAAAGTCGACTTTCTAAAGTTGTTTCCTTAAAACGTCGATCTTTGAGGACTTCTTCCGATGTTTTTTTCAGTTTAACTTGAACATAAAATAACTTTTACGACCCTTTATAAATTTAATTTGGCAAAAGTCGACTTTAAACTACTAAAAAGTTGACTTTAAAATAATTTTTAACACTTTCTTATTCTTTTTTCATAATTTGTAAATAGTTTGAGTTCTTTAAACTAAAAATGTGAATTTAAAATCATTTCGACTAAATTCGAATTTTTCTGACTTCCTTGTTTTTTTCAATAAAAGTCGACTTTAAATTACTTTTACCATGCAAAAATTATATTATTTTTCAAGGTATTTCCACTGAGCTTACTCGTTTTTGATATTCGAATTTTCGAACAAATTCTGTCACTTTATTTTTTCATATCCACAATAAAGTTTATTTTATGTAAAATT
>NC_060952.1:57847532-57877683 GCF_022045245.1 Lucilia cuprina | reverse complement strand
TGATTTATATCAAAATTTTAATAGGGTCGCAGATAGCTATAACAATTTAGTCCATATTTATCCCTTAATATCTTGTTTTAGTTAGATATGAAAATTCTCGACCCTTTACAAAAAACTTCAAGCCAATATCTCAATTACATTCAAAAATATGTTCATTTAAACCTGTGTCCTTTAATTTCATCTTTTTCATATTTTAGTATTAAGTATGACAGAACGAACATACATTTGGTGTTGAATAAAATATTTGGACAATTTTTAAAAATTATTTAGTTAATTATTTTATTAAAGACTATAACATTGTATATACAATAAAAAATATAATTTTATTATGAGCCACGCACAACAACACCTAAATCACCCCACACAAACCACCTTTCCCGCCCACCGAAATATAAAACACAATTTAATACAATATCATTAGTTAGCATAATAGCTTTTTTTATTTGAACTGTTTATCTTTAACATAATACAATTAATTCTTACAACCTTCTTATATAGGTAATTCCTAACAATACTTATTTTCTATAAAATAATCTGTTATATCGGTATACATATCCAGAAGGTAATATAAGTCCTTTAAATCTTCCTCGTTTTGAGATGATAGAGTTTCATAACAAATCCATCTTTTTTTTCGCATAGTTGAAAGAACAGGATCAGAAGATAGAAGTAAACTATTAAAATATCTTCATTCTGTGATTGCCTGGAGCATTTTCTTGAGCTGAAAAGTTGAACATGCTTAAAATCTCGATTCCTCGCTCAAAACTCATTACCCAATTAAGATATCTATACAAAATTTGCTACAAATATTACTTTTATATACATAAACGTTACCGTAAAATTTTCTTTCGATCGGCCCACAATTGGTCATAGCTCCTAAACAAGTCCCTTCCCGAAAATCATTTAAACGCTCATAACTCGCTACCTAATTAAGATATTTATACAAAATTTGGCATTCTGAAAGCGCTCGACGAGATCTTGAAAAAATATACTACTTATCTCTTATAATATCCGAGTTATAGGCATTTAAAAATTTAGTGATACAAAATTTACCATACCTTGGTCCGCCTTTTTTTGAATACCGGGCGTAATTTTTGATCAAATGGACTCAATTTCTTGTTAGTTAGACAACAAAATTTCCAATAATACACAAAAAATTTCAGATCAATATCATTTACAGATTCAAAAATATACATTTTTTAATTTAAAAATCCAAAAAATTTTAGATTTTTGCCGTTTTTTTTTGCCCAAATGTGTCTTAACTCTTTTATTAATAAAATAAAATTTTCTTTAAGAACATATAATAATTTTATAGTTTTCTAAAAGGTATCTTTACGTAGAACGCTTTGGCGTAAAAAACTTGTCCTATTTTTTGAAAATGTTGCCACTGCGTCCTTCCGAATATGACCTATTTTTTATCAAAACTTCAACTTTGGGCGACATGTTCTAAAATCCCAAAGCTGGGCTCAGAAAACTGAAAGCAGTTTTGGAAACCTCAATATGTTTTCTATTTACTCCAAAAGTATTTTCCCAGCCCTAAAAGAAATGTGGACCCTATGGGCAAAAATGTAAAAAATCCCATTTTTGGGATTTTCATTCCTATTTTTGGGAACTGCGGGATGCCCTTTGACCTTTTCAATTTTTTTTTTGCATTTTCTTATTTGAAATTACAAATTTAACAAGCGTTGAAGATTTCATTGAGTTTTGTTTATAAATAAAGATGTTGTCATATATTACATATTTGTTAAATTTCTAAAACTATGATTTATATCAAAATTTTAATAAGGTCGCAGATAGCTATAACAATTTAGTCCATATTTATCCCTTAATATCTTGTTTTAGTTAGATATGAAAATTCTCGACCCTTTACAAAAAATTTCAAGCCAATGTCTCAATTACATTCAAAAATATGTTCATTTAAACCTGTGTCCTTTAATTTCATCTTTTTCATATTTTAGTATTAAGTATGACAGAACGAACATACATTTGGTGTTGAATAAAATATTTGGACAATTTTTAAAAATTATACATTATATATACAATAAAAAATATAATTTTATTATGAGCCACGCACAACAACACCTAAATCACCCCACACAAACCACCTTTCCCGCCCACCGAAATATAAAACACAATTTAATACAATATCATCAGTTAGCATAATAGCTTTTTTTATTTGAACTGTTTATCTTTAACATAATACAATTAATTCTTACAACCTTCTTATATAGGTAATTCCTAACACTACTTATTTTCTATAAAATAATCTGTTATATCGGTATACATATCCAGAAGGTAATATAAGTCCTTTAAATCTTCCTCGTTTTGAGATGATAGAGTTTCATAACAAATCCATCTTTTTTTCGCATAGTTGAAAGAACAGGATCAGAAGATAGAAGTAAACTATTAAAAATATCTTCATTCTGTGATTGCCTGGAGCATTTTCTTGAGCTGAAAAGTTGAACATGCTTAAAATCTCGATTCCTCTCTCAAAACTCATTACCTAATTAAGATATCTATACAAAATTTGGTACAAATATTACTTTTATATACATAAACGTTACCGTAAAATTTTCTTTCGATCGGCCCACAATTGGTCATAGCTCCTATACAAGTCCCTTCCCGAAAATCATTTAAACGCTCATAACACGCTACCTAATTAAGATATTTATACAAAATTTGGCATTCTGAAAGCGCTCGACGAGATCAACATGCTTGGTCCAAATTTCATCAAATTATCTTGAAAATTGCGGCCTGTACCTTGCGCACAAGGTTTACATGGACAGCCAGCCAGCCGGACGGACGGACGGACATGTTATAATCGACTCAAAAAATTATTCTGAATCGATCGGTATACTTTAAGGTGGGTATTGGACCAATACCACTATAGTGGTGTAGGGTATAATAACCAAAATAATATTTAATTAGTTACTAAAATATAAAATTTTTCTTAAAGGTTTATTATAATTTATCTTGATGACAATAAACTATCAAAAAACTATCTATATACACAAAAATGAAAGTGTGTTTATTTGTATGTTTGAACACTATAGACTACTAAACGGCTGAACCGATTAGCTTGAAATTATATGAGATAAAAAGTGGGCGGACTAGCGTTAGGCGACGTGGCACCTTCCATATAAATTAAATACAAAAACTCGTTTATATTGGAAACTATTACAGCAAGAATCTTATAAAACTTATACAACTAAATTCATAGAATTTTGCACGAAGAACATTAATATTCATCTAAACATGTCTAAGAAAAAAGAGCAAACTTTTATCTGAGGGGGCTTGTTGCGCCAATATGAATAAAATTTGAAAAACTCGCATATCTGAGAAACTGTTAGAGATAGAATCATTACATTTAGAGTATAACGAGCGAACCTTTAATGGGGACTATGAATGATATACAAAATATTGTTTATCTAGGAAAATACGAAACGAGATTCATCAATTTTTGCTTATATTACTATAATATTCATCTGGACATTTTGACGATAAGGGCGGCCTTTTATCTGGGGAGTTTGAAGTCTCCACATGCATTAAATAGAAAAAATAGTTATCTACGTAACTATTTGAGCTAGAATCCTCAAATTTTATACGAATAACTTGAAATTTATGTGAACATTTAGAAAATAATGGGGGGATTTCAGTATGGGGCTCTGCACCACATATATGAATTAAATACAAAATTTCGTATATCTTGAAAACTGTTAGATAACTCAAATTTTTCATAGATAGATATATTCGAACTTGCAATAATTTGCTTGACATCTCTCATATGTAACATATTGTTAATCTGGAAAACTATTGTGGTTGTAATTTTCAAAATCGTTAATTTGTAGCTTAGTAACTAAATAAATATTTTTTTGAATTATTATATATTTAATTTCGACAAGAGTAGCGAAGCACACCAGGTATTTGCTAGTTTATCAAATAAAAAGTTGTTAAACAATTATAGATTAAACAAAATATTTGAATTGACAAAACATAGACATCTGGCCGAACAAATTTGGTTTATTAACTAATATGTACCTGAACGGAATTGGAATTTGGTCACAGTAAAATCAATGATATCAACGTTTTTGATAAGGATAGAACCAGAATTTCTTCAACTTTCATATTTAATTGTTAGGTATTTACAACATTTTTTATAATATTCTATTTTGGTTGTGTACACCACTTTAGTGGGGAGGGTATATTGGGTTTGTGCTGATGTTTGTAAATAAATATATTAGAAAAATATTCGTCTAATACCCACCTTAAAGTATACCAATCGGCTTAGAATCATTTTCTGAGTCGATTAAGCTATGTCCGTCCGTCCATCCGTCTGGGCGGCTGGCTGTCCATGTTAACCTTGTGCGCAAGGTACAGGCCGCAATTTTGAAGATAATTAGATGAAATTTGGTACACACGCTTCTTTTGGCCCAGGGACGAAAATGGTTAAAATCGGTCCATTATTTCGACTAGCCCTCATACAACCGTACCCCCCAAAAAGGGCCTTTTGTCTTATAATTAATTTAAATGATCTATTATGTTAACAAAAGTCGACAAAACTTAGTTTTATAAAACTTTAAATAACACTACCGATTTTTGTAATGATCGGGCTTCATTTGATCCTATCCCCCATACAAACTCCCCTTCAGAAAATGACTTAAAGGTCAAAATTCACTTACAAACACTATTAACACTTTTAAATTCTACATAAATATTATTGAAGAAGACTTAACTCCCCCTACCAACATTTTTAAGGATAGGGCCATATTTTTCCCTACTCCCCTTTGAACCCTCTTGTAAAAAAATCCAAATGCTTTATTTTTTTAAATAATCCCCATTTTTAACACACATACTGACAGGTGTAGGGTATTATGTAGTCGGCTACGTCCGACTATACATTCATACTTGTTTTTACTTGGAATTGTGCAGGAGGATTGCAAAAGACCAAAACCACCAATTAGGGCGACTTTTTATGAATATTCTAGAACTAATGGTACTATTAATTTTTCAAACACACTTAATGTTAATTTGAGCATTATTATGGTATAGGAAAGTTTACAGTTGGGAACTAGTACTGGTAATTTTGGTACTAGTTCCATTGTCTGCATGGTATTTACATATTTCATTTCAAATTCACAAATTTGGTATTGTTGATATAATTTCTGTGAAATTCATTGAATTTCATTATTCATTTGATTTTATAACTAAAGTCGTCATAAAGATATGTTGATTTTGTGAAATCTTTAAGCTTATGAAAAATTATAATTATATATAATTCTCGATTTTTGATGAACTCTACAATTGTTTTTTATAAGGGATTTCTGTTGCAATATTTTTCATACTGGAAAGATTAATGATATGTAGATTTTGCAGACATTCTTAAAATATTTATATGTTTATACCCTCCACAACATCAGTGGTGATAGAGAGTATGTATCAATTTGTCATTCCGTTTGTAACACTAAGAAATATTCATCTAAGACCCAACAAGGTATATATATTCTTGAGCCTTATGTAATTCTGAGTCGATCTAGATATGTCCGTCTGTCTGTATAAAACACGCTCACGTTAAAACAAAGCAATGAAACTCCACAAAATTCACTCTAAATATTCATTGTTATCCTAACCAGTTTGGTATTGATGATCAGCAAGATCGGTGAAATAGTTTCAGAGCTATGAGTAAAAATTTAAGACCACCTCGAAAAAACGGCGATTTTTCATATATTTATTTGTTTTTACAAAAACTACTGCAGATAAATTGATGAATTTTGTCAGAGATACATCTATTGGTAAGAGAATTAACATTGTTAAAAATCGGTTCATAATTTCATATACCTCCCAAAAAATGTGTTTATTGTTATTAACTTCCTTTCCAATATCGACATCTTCACAAAATTTTACAAATTAAAGTTTTATGTCAATACAAGGAAAAAATCGGTCCACAATTGGTCATAGCTGCCATACAAGCTACCCTCCCGAAAATCACTTAAACGCTCAAAAATCATTACCTAATTAAGATATCTATACAAAATTTACTACAAATATTACTTTTATATACATAAACGTTACCGTAAAATTTTCTTTCGATCGGCCCACAATTGGTCATAGCTCCTATACAAGGTCCCTTCCCGAAAATCATTTAAACGCTCATAACTCGCTACCTAATTAAGATATTTATACAAAATTTTGCAGAAAAATTTAATTTCTATCTACATAAATGTTACCGTAAAATTTTCTTCCGATTGGTCCACAATTGGTCATAGCTCCCATACAAGGTTTTCTTCAAAAATTTGGCAAAAATATTACATTTATAGACGCAACTGTAACCGTAAGTTTTTTGCGTTTGGACCACTATTTGTTATATACATAACTCATTATTTAGAATAGAATTGTTACTTTTACGCATAGAAAAGTCATTGTAAAATTTTGATCAAGCCACAAAGATATCCATGCAAAATTTTGCACAAATATTATTTTTATATACAGAAAATATACTTGAAATTTGTTTAACGATCATCCATAATTGTTCGTTCATATTCGAAAATTCATTACCAAATAAAGTTTTTAAAAAAACCTTTTTTACTTCAGAAATGTTACTGTTAATTTCTTTATCCGATCGTTCCATCAAAAGCCATTTCCACAATATCGATCTCCTTATTCATGAAGATATTAGTCGCTTATTTTATGTTTAGTATGCAAATTTTCCAAGCAAAATTTCTATCTTTTTCTTTCTTAAAATTAAAATTATAAATTATTAAATACCGCTAAACCATATTTTAGGGTGTTAATAACATATAAAAGAAAACGGCGTTTGTAATGTCCTTTCTATTAAAAAACATGAGAAAACATATTTTCACAAATATTTCACCAAATAAAAAATTATTAATATAAAAGCAGCTGGCGGAGGTATTTAAGATTCGGCTCGGCCAAATATAGCACTCTAACTTGTTGTAACTAAAGATATGTTGATTTTCTGAAATCTCTAAGCTTATGAAAAAATATAATTATACATAAGTAATTCTCGATTTTTGATGAAATCTACAATTGTTTTTTAAGGGATTTCTGTTCTGTTCTGTTCTGCAATATTTTTCATAATGAAAAGAATAATGATATGTAGATAATTTTGCAGGCATTCCTAAAAAATTTATATTTTGGAAATCTAAGATTTGTTAACTTATTAACTAGTTAAAGTGGTCGTACAAAATTATATAGATATAAAGTACTTGGATCAAAAAATAGCTCTTGTGTTTCTTGGAAATATAATACATAATTTACCAAATAAAAATATGTTAAAAAATTATAGATTAAACAAAATATTTGAGTTGAAAAAACATAGACTTATATGTACCTGAATGGAATTTTTAGTCACAATAAAATCAATGATATCAACGTTGCACAATGGGGCAGAATGGAAATTTTTTGGAAATAAATCTGGCATTTCTAAACGGTTGGTCCGATTGGGATAAAATTTGGCGTGAGCGTAGCCAAGGAGTATTCGAGTTAAGCAGATGCCCCAGGGACGGAGCTGCGGCGGCTCAAAGTAGGATACCTACGACATGTAAAATTTTTAAACTCGTGCCATTTTTTTGGTTTTCACCAAATATATTTTCTGAAAGCGCTCGACGAGATCTTGAAAAACCATGCTTGGACATACTACTTATCTCTTATAATATCCGAGTTATAGGCATTTAAAAATTTAGTGATACAAAATTTAGCATACCTTGGTCCGCCTTTTTTTGAATACCGGGCGTAATTTTGGATCAAATGGACTCAATTTTTTCTTGTTAGTTAATTAAACAACAAAATTTCCAATAACATACAAACAATTTCAGATCAATATCATTTACAGATCCAAAAATATACGTTTTTTAATTTAAAAATTCAAAAAATTTTAGATTTTTGCCGTTTTTTTTTTGCCCAAAATGTGTCTTAACTCTTTTATTAATAAAATAAAATTTTCTTTAAGAACATATAACAAATTTATAGTTTTCTAAAAGGTATCTTTAGAACGCTTTGGCGTAAAAAACTTGTCCTATTTTTTGAAAATGTTGCCACTGCGTCCTTCCGAATATGACCTATTTTTTATCAAAACTTCCCAAAGCTGGAATCAGAAAACTGAAAGCAGTTTTGGAAATCTCAATATGTTTTCTATTTACTCCAAAAGTATTTTCCCAGCCCTGAAAGAAATGTGGACCCTATGGGCAAAAATGTAAAAAATCCTATTTTTAGGATTTTCATTCCTATTTTTGGGAATTGCGGGATGCCCTTTGACCTTTTCAAATTTTTGCATTTTCTTATTTGAAATGACAAATTTAACAAGCGTTGAAGATTTCATTGAGTTTTGTTCATAAATAAAGATTTTGTCATATATTACATATTTGTTAAATTTCTAAAACTATGATTTATATCAAAATTTAAATAGGGTCGCAGATACCTATAACAATTTAGTCCATATTTATCCCTTAATATCTTTTTTTAGTTAGATATGGAAATTCTCGACCTTTTACAAAAAAATTTCAAGCCAATATCTCAATTACATTCAAAAATAAGTATGTTCATTTAAACCTATATCCTTTAATTTCATATTTTTCATATTTTAGTATTAAATATGACAGAACATGTTTAAATCTTATATTTACCTATTTTCTATTTGTTTGCTTATTCTTATAATTGAAAGGTCCTATTATGCTTAAATTTTCAGAAATTTATAACAATTTTTTTACCAAATTTTTTCGACAGATCATTTCGTTCTGTTTCGTTTATGATCATGTAGAAAAATATACAGGTAATGATAATTTCGATTCATTCACTAATAAGAAATATCAATGACTGAATTACAGGTTATAGTAATATAGTCCTAAATGTTAATTCGTAGACAGTTCGTAATTTTTTTACTTTGGAATACCTGTATCGGAAATGACAAGAATTGGTATATAAGTAAACTTCTCAGATTTTAAGTACCATATTTAATAAATCTACAATGAAGATTAAATTAAAGTACGAAGAGTTGTGTTCCGTTTTATGGAGTGTATCTTCAAAAGGGCCAGAAAGAATTGAGGACATTTCAAATTATATAAAAACTACATATAGTAGAAAAGTAGACAAAACAGGCATATCAAAAATTGAAAACTTTTTGATGTAAAAAGTAAGTCTGTGGATGGAAATCAAAAGAAATTTCGATTAAAATTTTGTAGTTGGATGGAAACTACTACCGAAATCTCAACTTACAACACATCAGCAGGACAGCCTTGCAAGTCATACGAAGACTTATGTTCAAGGTAAAAAAAAGAGTGTCACACAAAAACTTTTTTCGATCTCAAATGAGGAAATTGCTGATTCATTTAACGAAATGCTGAAAAAGGAAAACCAACCTATGGATGCCGTACATATTGCAACTATTCTTTCTAATGCATCACCAAAACGATTAAGCGAATTGTGGAAAGTATACCAACTCCAACATCACAATCAAATTTTACTGAAGAGGAAGCAATAGCGCTTATGTTGGAACTGGGTCTCAGTCGAAATAAGTACCAAATATTAAGGAAAGCTCTGCATGAATAAGGACACAATATATTTCCATCATACAAGGCGATCCAGGAAAAAAAAACAAACTATTCTGCTGTTAATGATGTGGAAGCTTGTATTGATATATCATCTTTGCTCGAAAACACAGCATCAAGAATTGTGTCAGACTTTTCAGAATACCAACTAAGGAAATTTCATAACTATGATGTTGTCTTAATGTGTAAGTGGGGTTGTGACGGTTTATCAGCACTTCCAGAATACAAACAAGCTTGTGGAAGTCGGACATTAGCAGACTACAAAAGTGTATTTATATCATCATTAGTGCCATTAAGAATTCGTTCATATTCCCTAAGCCATCATCGTCAAGCATTGGAAATTCATTTGAAGATATATGGATCAATACAACTCCGGGTTCAAAAAATTTTTGTAGACCCATTGGATTAGAATATATAAAGGAGTCAAAGAAAACAACAAAAGATTTAGTGGAATATTCAAAAGATGAAATAAATGCACTGGAGCCCATTTGCATAAAAATAAAGGAATTCTCTATTAACGTATCATATCAGCTAAGCTTAACAATGATTGATGGGAAGGTCAGCAATGCCATAACAGAAACTTCTTCTTTCTGGAGATGCTCAATATGTAATGAGAAAAAGTCTCAATTCTCAAATATAAACAAAAGCAGAAGTATTAATGAAGAAGTCCTGTCTTTCGGAATTTCACCACTTCATGCCAGAATAGATTTTTGGATTACTTTTTACACATAGCATACGACCTCAAATATAGAAGTGTGCCAGAAAATCTTACTAAATCAACAAAAAATAATGAAGAATTGAAAGAACTGAGAGCTGCGAAAAAAAGCAGAATCCAAGAAGAATTTAAAGTTCAGATGGGATTAAACATTGCCAAACCACTTCCAAGTTGCGGTAGTACAAATGACGGTAATACGGCGGGAAGGTTTTTTCGTGATTTTGAAATTACTTCAAAAATAACTGGAATCGACAAGGAGTTGCTTCGAAGAGTTAACACTATTTTAATGTCACTGAATAGTAAACATAAAATTAATGGAAATCGATTTGGGGAATATACATCTGAAATTTCTAAATTACTTGTATCTCTGTATCCATGGAGGGAACTAACACCAACAGTACACAAAGTATTGTGTCATGGTGAAATAATAATTGAATCGAGTATTCTTCCACTTGGAGAGTTAACAGAAGAAGCCCAGGAAGCGAGGAATCGAGATTTTAAGCATGTTCAACTTTTCAGCTCAAGAAAATGCTCCAGGCAATCACAGAATGAAGATATTTTTAATAGTTTACTTCTATCTTCTGATCCTGTTCTTTCAACTATGCGAAAAAGATGGATTTGTTATGAAACTCTATCATCTCAAAACGAGGAAGATTTAAAGAACTTATATTACCTTCTGGATATGTATACCGATATGACAGATTATTTTATAGAATAAGTTAAGTTAGTTAGGAATTAACTAACTTAATACTAAAATATGAAAAATATGAAATTAAAGGATACAGGTTTAAATGAACATATTTTTTTTTAATGTAATTGAGATATGGCTTGAAATATTTTGTAAAGGGTCTAGAATTTCCATATCTAACTAAAAAAAAGGTATTTAAGGGATAAATATGGACTAAATTGTTGTTGCTATCTGCGACCCTATTAAAATTTTGATATAAATCATAGTTTTAGAAATTTAACAAATATGTAATATATGACAAAATCTTTATTTATGAACAAAACTCAATGAAATCTTCAACGCTTGTTAAATTTGTGATTTCAAATAAGAAAATGCAAAAAAAAATTGAAAAGGTCAAAGGGCATCCCGCAATTTCCAAAAATAAAAATGAAAATCCCAAAAATGGGATTTTTTACATTTTTGCCATAGGGTCCACATTTCTTTCAGGCTGGGAAAATACTTTTGGAGTAAATAGAAAACATATTGAGGTTTCTAAAACTGCTTTCAGTTTTCTGATCCCAGCTTTGGGATTTTAGAACATGTCGCCCAAAGTTGAAGTTTTGATAAAAAATAGGTCATATTCGGAAGGACGCAGTGACAACATTTTTAAAAAATAGGACAAGTTTTTTACGCCAAAGCGTTCTGCGTAAAGATACCTTTTAGAAAACTATAAAATTGTTATATGTTCTTAAAGAAATTTTTATTTTATTAATAAAAGAGTTAAGACACATTTTGGGCAAGACACATTTTGGGCAAGACACATTTTGGGCAAAAAAAAACGGCAAAAATCTAAAATTTTTTGAATTTTTAAATTAAAAAAAGTATATTTTTGAATCTGTAAATGATATTGATCTGAAATTTTTTGTGTATTATTGGAAATTTTGTTGTCTAACTAACAAGAAATTGAGTCCATTTGATCAAAAATTACGCCCGGTATTCAAAAAAAGGCGGACCAAGGTATGGTAAATTTTGTATCACTAAATTTTTAAATGCCTATAACTCGGATATTATAAGAGATGAGTAGTACATTTTTTTAAGATCTCGTCGAGCGCTTTCAGAAAATATATTTGGTGAAAAACAAAAAATGGCACGAGTTTAAAAATTTTACATGTCGGAGGTACCCTACTTTGAGCCGCCGCAGCACCGTCCCTGGGGCATCTCCTTAACTCGAATACTCCTTGGCTACTCTCACGCCAAATTTTATCCCGATCGGACCAACCGTTTATAAATGCCAGATTTATTTCCAAAAAATTTCCATTCTGCCCCACTGTGCAACGTTGATATCATTGATTTTATTGTGACTAAAAAAAATATTGCAGAACAGAACAGAAATCCCTTAAAAAACAATTGTAGATTTCATTAAAAATCGAGAATTATGTATAATTATATTTTTTCATAAACTTAGAGATTTCAGAAAATCAACATATCTTTAGTTACAACAAGTTAGAGTGCTATATTTGGCCGAGCCGAATCTTAAATACCCTCCGCAGCTGCTTTTATATTAATAATTTTTTATTTGGTGAAATATTTGTGAAAATATGTTTTCTCATGTTTTTTTAATAGAAAGGACATTACAAACACCATTTTCTTTTATATGTTATTAACACCCTAAAATATGGTTTAGCGGTATTTAATAATTTATAATTTTAATTTTAAGAAAGAAAAAGATAGAAATTTTGCTTGGAAAATTTGCATACTAAACATAAAATAAGCGACTAATATCTTCATGAATAAGGAGATCGATATTGTGGAAATGGCTTTTGATGGAACGATCGGATAAAGAAATTAACAGTAACATTTCTGAAGTAAAAAAGGTTTTTTTAAAAACTTTATTTGGTAATGAATTTTCGAATATGAACAAACAATTATGGATGATCGTTAAACAAATTTCAAGTATATTTTCTGTATATAAAAATAATATTTGTGCCAAATTTTGCATGGATATCTTTGTGGCTTGATCAAAATTTTACAATGACTTTTCTATGCGTAAAAGTAACAATTCTATTCTAAATAATGAGTTATGTATATAACAAATAAACTTAGTTGATTCACTGTTTGTATGTACATATCTATAATCTATTTTTTCATAACCTTTAAATTCATTTTTGCACCAAATGCTCTTTCCACAGATGGAACTGATAAAGCCACACCTAGCAAATGTCCCATTTTAGGATCATATAAATTCTTCGTTTTCCAATATTCCAAAATATTTGTGTCGAAGGGAACTCTTTCTAATTTTTGTTTCGTTGTCTTATCCGCCTTGTAATTAGTAATTTTATTTTTGTCCATGTCCATAAAAAGGTGAAGATTTTCTTAGAATTAATTTTATGTGACCGTCATAAAATCTACGGCCACATAACCACACATAATTATTTGCTAGTAATTTTTTTATTGCCATCATAAAACCTTTTTCTTGCAAACACACATTTGCTGATTTTCCGCTCGAATTTAACTCGAATTCAACTCGTTTTCCACTCGCTCGCAAGCGAGTTGAAAAAAACAAAAACGTGTGAATATCGCTTACGAAGAGAATACAAAAAACTCGAATTAAAAT
Source organism: Lucilia cuprina (assembly GCF_022045245.1). NCBI lineage: Eukaryota > Metazoa > Arthropoda > Insecta > Diptera > Calliphoridae > Lucilia > Lucilia cuprina. Next base: position 57,864,130 of record NC_060952.1, on the reverse strand, counting down.
TGAGCTCGCGTGTTAAAAAATAAAACTCGCGATTTTAATTTTAAAACGAGCGATATTAATAAAAAAGCGATCGCGAGCGATATTTTTACCTACTCTGGTTTATAATACGTTTTATGATTAAATATTTTTTGTAAACAATATATTAACTAATATTATCATTCAGTAGTATATGATGGGATTTCATAACGTATAAAATAACGTACCAAAAATACTTTTTTATTTAGTACTTTTTGAACAACTGTGTTTATTTTGCAAAATTAGCCTTTTTATTATATTGTTGTGTATTTTAAATGGAACCTTTTGTAAATTTATTAGTCCACATATTTCTAAATAAAAATCAAGAGTTTCATGCAATTTGGACGTCACTAACCCATAAACTTTAAATGTCAAAGGTCAAATTTTGTAATATTTGCAATTTTTGATGGAAACTAGTCGAAATTGTTTCTATTTTTAGGTAGATTATCATAAAACTTAAGAAATTTATTAATTAACAACCGATATTTACAACAATAGTGAAAAAAATAAATTAACCCTTAAACGTCCTTGGGGTCAAAATGATCCCGATGTTTTAAAAATATGCCAATTTGGACATATTTCAATAAAACCCGTTTGCAATCCCACTAAATCAGCAAATTGATAAAAAACAATTGGGTATTATATTTATATAATATATATATAATAAAAATAATGAAATCTAAAAAATATATTTCAATATTATTTGCACTAAATATTTTAAAATAAATATAAAACTGAAAATTATATCACAAATATAAATTTTGATATCTTAGTTTTTAATACCAAATTTACATCGATTACAAAAAGTATTACTAAAAAATACTTTGGTTCAAATTGACACCATGTTCAAAAAGGTTTAATGTCTAAATTTTTATACCCTACACCACTATAGTGGGGAGGGTATTATACGTTTGTGCTGATGTTTGTAACATATAAAAATATTGGTCCAATATCCACCTTAAAGTATACCGATCGATTCAGAATCATTTTTTAAGTCGATTAAGACATGTCCGTCCGTCCGTCTGTCCGGCTGGCTGGCTGGCTGTCCATGTAAACCTTGTGCGCAAGGTACAGGCCGCAATTTTCAAGATAATTTGTTGAAATTTGGACCAAGCATGTTTTTTGGCACAAGGACGAATCCTATTGAAAATGGTTGAAATCGGTCCATTATTTCACCTAGCCCCCATACAACCGTACCTCCCGATTTGAACTTTTTATGCTATAATTACGTCAAATATTTTGCTATCTCTCTAAAAATTGGCACAAATAAGTTTTATATAAGTATAAATGATACTGCAGATTTTCGTAAAAAAATGACTTAAACGTCTAAAATTGACTTGTAAACATTTGTATCGCAATGAAACTCAACAAAACTAACTGTTATTTAGAAATATATCCTTTTCCCAAATTTACCGAGGATCGGCCCATATTTGACCTATATATAGCCTTATTTAGAAATTTTAGTTTTTTTTATCAATAAATGGCTTAAATATTTTGGAATTATGGTAATATTCAACATAAAAGTTTCTTTACAAAAAATAAAAATTTTATAAAAAGTAAAAATTTTAAAAAATACTCATGGTGTAGGGTATTATATGGTCGGCCATGCCCGACTATACTTACCTACTTGTTTAAGCTGAATTAATGGGATTGCAAACGGGTTTTATTGCAGTATGTCCTAATTGGCATATTTTTAAAACATATATATATATATATATATATATATATATATAATATATAAATATATATATATATATATATATATATATATATATAATTATATATATATATATATTATATATATATATATATATATATATATAATATATATATATATATATATATATATAATATATATATATATATATATATATATATATATATATATATATATATATATATATATATATATATATATATATGTTTTAAAAATATGCCAATTACGACATACTGCAATAAAACCCGTTTGCAATCCCATTAATTCAGCTTAAACAAGTAGGTAAGTATAGTCGGGCATGGCCGACCATATAATACCCTACACCATGAGTATTTTTTAAAATTTTTACTTTTTATAAAATTTTTATTTTTTGTAAAGAAACTTTTATGTTGAATATTACCATAATTCCAAAATATTTAAGCCATTTATTGATAAAAAAACTAAAATTTCTAAATAAGGCTATATATAGGTCAAATATGGGCCGATCCTCGGTAAATTTGGGAAAAGGATATATTTCTAAATAACAGTTAGTTTTGTTGAGTTTCATTGCGATACAAATGTTTACAAGTCAATTTTAGACGTTTAAGTCATTTTTTTACGAAAATCTGCAGTATCATTTATACTTATATAAAACTTATTTGTGCCAATTTTTAGAGAGATAGCAAAATATTTGACGTAATTATAGCATAAAAAGTTCAAATCGGGAGGTACGGTTGTATGGGGGCTAGGTGAAATAATGGACCGATTTCAACCATTTTCAATAGGATTCGTCCTTGTGCCAAAAAACATGCTTGGTCCAAATTTCAACAAATTATCTTGAAAATTGCGGCCTGTACCTTGCGCACAAGGTTTACATGGACAGCCAGCCAGCCAGCCGGACAGACGGACGGACGGACATGTCTTAATCGACTTAAAAAATGATTCTGAATCGATCGGTATACTTTAAGGTGGATATTGGACCAATATTTTTATATGTTACAAACATCAGCACAAACGTATAATACCCTCCCCACTATAGTGGTGTAGGGTATAAAAATTTAGACATTAAACCTTTTTGAACATGGTGTCAATTTGAACCAAAGTATTTTTTAGTAATACTTTTGTAATCGATGTAAATTTGGTATTTATAATAATAAAATATTCAAAATATCAAAGTTCATTTATATAACAGTGATTTGATGGTGGGTATAAAAGATTCGGCATAGCCGAATATAACACTCTTACTTGTTATTTATATATATATATTATATTTTTTTATAATACCCAATTGTTTTTTTTATCAATTTGTTGAATTAATGGGATTCCAAACGGGTTTTATTGAAATATGATCAAATTGGCATATTTTTAAAACATCGGGATCATTTTGACCCCAAGGTCGTTTAAGGGTTAATTTATTTTTTTCACTATTGTTGTAAATATCGGTTGTTAATTAATAAATTTCTTAAGTTTTATGATAATCTACCTAAAAATAGAAATTTCGACTAGTTTCCATCAAAAATTGCAAATATTACAAAATTTGACCGTTGACCTTTAAAGTTTATAGGTTAGTCCTATTTTTTTGCTGTTTTATTCCCTAATCTGTTGTCCATAAATCCCTATGAGTTCTCCCAAAAATATTGAAATTTGTTTAACAAAGTATCAAAAAAACTATAATTTGAATTTTGAAACGACCGTTAAAAATATCGAAATTTTTCGACCATAGCTGAGAACAGGTTTACATTATTCTATAAGGACAAAAACTCATATTCAAGTAACTACGGATGTATTTTAAGTAATACAATTGTTTTATTAGAATATTTTCAAAAATATGTTTATTTGAAACTTAGTTTTTTTGGAGCACTCTAATCTATATATATAAAAATGTATATGCGTTTGTTTGCATGTTTAAATGTTTGTATGTTTGAACGCTATAGACTACTAAATGGCTGAACCGATTTGCTTAAAATTTTCACAGCATATTCCTGTATGTCTGGAATAGGTAATAGGCTACTTTTCATTTTGAATTTTCAAGTGGGCGAGGAGCCACGCCCACATTAAGTAAATATAAAATTCGTATATTTGAGATAATATAACATTTAGAGTCCTCAAATTTTGTCGGAGGCAGTTTGGTGTCAATATGAATATATGGTATAAAACGTGGGCAGACTAGCGAACAATATGATTATTTTAGGATAAAATGTTGGAGAACTAGTGTTAGTGGGCTAGGTACTTCCCGTATTAATTAAATACAAAAATTCGTTTATCTTGGAAACTAATACAGTTAGAATCTTAAACTATGAATAAAATATATTGTTTACCTAGGAAAATATAGAACTAGATTCATAAAATTTTGCTTATATTACAATGGGACCACGATTTTCCGTGATGGTCGGGACCGAAAGCATTCTGTATAAATTAAATACAAAAATTCGTTTATCTTGGAAATTATTACAGTTAGAATCTTAAATTTTTGCATGAATAACTTCAACATCCATGTAATCCATTTTGGGTAATAAATTGGCGGAATACCCATGAGGGAAGCGGCACCCCCATATTAATTAAATACAATAATTCGTTTATCTTGAGATAATGTAACAGTTAGAGTCCTAAAATTTTGTCGGAGCCACTTTAGTGTCAATATTATTATGTAGGATAAAAATTAATTAAATACAAAAATTCATTTATATTGAAAACTATTACAACTTATACAACTAAATTCTTAAAATTTTGCACCAAGAACTTTTCAGAGCAAACTTTCATCTGTTTGCAGCGCCTACATGAATAAAAAATATATTAAATAAATAAAAAATTCGTATATGTGAGAAACTGTTAGATTTCACTTGAAGAATTTTTACATTCATCTGTACATTTAGAGTACAACGAGCGAACTTCTAATTGGGATTATGAATAAAATACAAAATATTGTTTATGTAGGAAAATATAGAACTAAACTCATCAAATTTTGCTTATATTACTTTAATATTCATCTGAACATTTGGATGATAAATAGCTGACTTTAATCTGGAGAAAATAGTTATCTAAGAAACTATTAGAGCTAGAATCCTCAAATTATATATGAATAACTTTGACATCCATGTGAATATTTAGAAAATAACGGGCGGGATTTCATAGATAGATAGGAGAATTTGCAATAATTTGCTTTGCATTTCTCATATGTAACATATTGTTAATCGGGAAAACTATTGTGGTTGTAATTTTCAAAATCGTTATGTGGGTTTTTTATTTATACTAGAGGGTAAAATAATATTGTACATCCCAAGGCATTAGAATAAAAATTATTCTTTAAGACTAAATTTATATATTAAATTTTAGCAAGTAAGAAGTAAATATATCATTACTGTATTATTTTAGAATTTAAATTAAACAAGCTGCGTGTACCCGTCGTTGCCCGAGTTTCTTCGAAAATGAAAACGAATGTTTTAATATCTTTAATGACAAACTTTTTTAAATAGATGTCAAAATTTAGCTTATAACGATAAAATGATTAGTACATTTTTCCGCATTTTGTTTAATACTTTCTGGACCGAAAAGTCCGTTACAAATTGATAATGAGCTTAAATTCGGAAATTTTGACTAATTTTTAGATAAATTTAAGAAACTTTCTTCGAGAAATTATACTGAAATCAGCTTCAGTTTAAATTTGGTCACAATTTATTTTGAATTGTAGTACCCCTGGTGTAAAGAAGCAAAAGACTTCGGGGCATTTTATTAACTACAAATATACGTTCCATTAACCATACAAAATTTCAAGCGATTTTCTTGCTATTTGAAAAATTACATGCAATTGAAGAAACTCTGAAACGATTATGAAAAATTCTGGACAAAATCATAAAAATTTGGGCCCATTGCAAGATTTAAAAATTCTTAAAAAAGAACAAAATTACTGTCCTAGGAAAATATGAAGTCTTTCAATTTTGACAGAGAAAACAAAACAACTTTGCAAAAGTGCTGTCTTTCGGAATAGTAATCAAATACATATCTTCATGGTTTTTTAGATTTGAGCTGCATTTAAAAAGTAGCAACCGAATTTATATCAAGGCAATTTTTTATGGTATATTTAACTGATCACAGATTTTTATTGTTATATCGATTTAACAATAAATTTATATTTTTTATTTTTGATGTAAAACTCGATTTTTATGGAAAATATTAGTGATTGTGCATCTTTATTGTTTTCTCGAATTGAGAGTTATTTAAAGTAAATTTTTAAAGAGTTGTATAAATGGAAATTTTAAGGGGAGATTAGAATGATTTTCTAGATAGATTTATATTCCATATTGCAATACGTAAATTTATTTGCATAGTTTTGAAATTAACATTGTAATCATTGTAACACATAATTTTCACGATAAAATGACATGTTACTGTTTAGAAATTTGTTTTAATATTTCACCTTATTATTACAGATACTCCTTTATTGGTGGAAACCTATTTGTAAAAATATGGTTCTAAATAAATTAGATGAAAATATTGGCAACTAATTAAACTATTTAATTTAAATTAGGAAATCAAATTTCTAAACCGTTATTATTCTCTTCACTAAAATTATCATTATTATGTATAAAGTTAATTTTGTTATAATGCTAATTATTTATCATTATGACAGAAATCGTATAACATTTACTTATGTTTATCCCGGCAAACATTTGTTTTACAACATGAGCACATAAAATTTCCCTTTTTACAAATCTCATCACTGACAGAATATGTATTGATCAGTACTCAGAGTTTATGATCATTTTGCTTTAAACTTCATTTACTCGTTATATACGATCTCATGTATTTAATATACATGATATTTGTGGATCATGAATGAGAGTAACAAATATATATCTCAATTACAGTTCTGAAAGCTCTACGCCTAGTTTTATTGTAGAGGGAAGGGAAACGAGTAATTTTTGATAGGTTTAATGGTTTAAAAAGTAAAAGACTTTAGTCTTTTCAATTTTGACTGCGATTCCATAAAGTTACTTTCCAAGACATTTAACTAATAAAGTACAGTGTGAGATTAAAGAAAAATTGTCAAAGGTTTAGAAATTTAAATTTATTAATAACATCTAAACTGATTAAAAGTGAAATTTTAGTATAATACTATCAAAAACTCAAAAAAATTGAGGAAATCATTGTTGTTGAGACTTTTACCCCAAAAATACTGTTTTTTTTTTGTCTAAAATACTTAAAGAAGGTAAGGTTTTTGGTAATATAATTTCTGACCCCAGTGACTAATTACTCTATAAATTTAGACAGCATACATTTTCCGCAAAACCACCACGTTGTGTTATTCGTCCCCAATACACTTGTGTATTGTGGGACCTCGGTCCAACTAACAAACACACATGTGCTATTTTTCACACCGTTACGTAATCGGTGGAACCACATTTTATGCCAAGGGAGTAATTTATTTTACCACATCCCACTAAACTTCAGCACTTGTTAATCTTTAACTGAAGCAACTTAGATTTTGAAGGAACTTAAATTTGGCCTATAAAAATATTTCCCTATCTACCTAAATTTTGAGACTTCGTCACGTAACCCGGTGAATCAACATTACACAAACCCCGAATCAACTTGCAAATATACCTAAGCATCAACAAAATAAGACTTATTTTGCCTATAAATATACCTCAATTGCTACCCGAACAATACCAGCGTACCAAGATAATTATTATCTTTCCGATTCAGCATCTTTATATATAAAACTAATATTTGAATTATCCAGCCATATCATAACATCTAAACCAAAATTGTATCTAACTATATCTTAAAATTCCCTACTAATTCGACCAATTAACTATGATTTTTTTTTGTTAAATCTAAAAATATAAATAACCCTTTGGAACTTTTCATTATCAGATATTAACTAAACTCCATTAGCGACTTTCCAAACAAAACTCACATAATTAAGTTCAGTTTTCTTAATTATTAAAACTAATTATGTTCTTGCATTAAATTTAATGTAAAACTTAAAATCACCTTTAAACAGTTTATTCAAATATTTACTTATAATTCTAAAAAAAACAATGAAAATTGTACCTAAATCTGATCTAATATTGCACTTATTATATTAAACATCAACAATATTAAGACAATTTTAAGTTTAACTAACTACGATATTATCATAGTAATTAGTTATGAAATTTCCCTAAATTTAATACCTTATGGCTAACCCTAATTTATTATAACAAATTAACAAACAACAAGTAAGAGTGCTATATTCGGCTGTGCCGAATCTTATATACCCTTCACCATAGTGTATTTTAAACATAATTGATCTTACAGTCTAGTTAATAAAAACATTAAAAAAATTTGAGTCGATTTAAGCCGAATGTTTCGGCGGCGGCTCAAGCAACTAAATATAGTTCGGCGGCGGCTAAGCTCCGACTCGAAGCCGTCGACTTCGACCTCTGATTCATTGCTGGTAAACATTGACGAGACGTAGATTTTGTTTTTTGTTTATCGTAAAAAAAATTGTTTTAAAATGCACTTGGAAAAAATTTGTGTTAGTTTTAAATTTCAAACTTACATTATTCGCATAAAAATTAATGTACAATAACTCACAATCTACTCTGATATAATTAAAAACGTTTTTAATACTTTTTCTTCTATTCATCAAAAATATATTTGCAAAACAAAGGGAAAATTATTTTATTTTAACAAAAAATGCAAATCATATTTTTTTGCTGTGTATACTTTGTATGTTTGAATTCCAAACATACAAAAAAATACACAGCTGAATAAAACCAAATACATCTACACACACACGTGTACATCTTTTTCTATGTACAGTGTTTTTGTTGCTTTTTTAACAATTTTTTGATGAAATTTTCAGAGGTTGTCTCGGATTTTTGCTCATATCTCCGTTATTTACCGACCGATTTTGCTGATTTTAAATAGCGATCTTATCGAAAGCATGTCTAATAGAATTATTGAAGATTCAGACATTGCCGATATCTGGGGTCCTCTAAAAACTGATTTCAACAGACAGACAGACGGACATGGCTTAATCGACTCCGCTATCTATAAGGATCAAGAATATATATACTTTATAGGGTCGGAAAATTATATTATAGAAATTACAAACGGAATGACAAACTTATATATACCCTTCTCACGAAAGTGAAGGGTATAAAAAGAACTTTCTCGTTTAAGCACAATTAAAATTGAGTGCAAATAAAACAATTAAAGCTTTGTTAATGATCATTATATTATTTTTTTTAAATTTTATCTTTCGTTATTATTTATATTAACCCATTTTTGATTTAATATTATATTTTATATATATATATTTTTGTGATTGATTATAAAACTGATAGAACTGTTTGATAAGATATTATTATGAGATTTATATTCAAAAGTTGAATAATTCCCATTTTAAATATACATATGTATTTGGATTCAAAAATGAATTAAATTTTTTTTGTGGTAAAACTGTAACGGTCTTTGGTAGAATCTAGTGTGTTTGGGGTTTTTCATTACTAAACTTAAACTTCCAACCTACGAAAAACCTAGGATGGGTGGGTAAAGAGGTTCAAGGCTATAACACCTAAGCTTTAATGAGGAAAAATAGAATAAGTGATAGTGTAATAGACAATAAGGGCATATTATTCGCACGTTATCTTTTTTTCTTTTTGGTTTGTAATGCATAGACAAGGTTAAACTCAGGAGCAAGATCCCCGCCCACTACTGCCGAACTAGTTAGCTCAGCTAGAACGTGGGAAATGCAACCTGAAACAACCTAAATTGAACATGTTGATATTTTATAAACATAATCGTTTTAGAGAAGTTATACCACCTTTGAATTCTGTCTTTCACATTAAAAATGTTCTAAATAACACCTGCCACTATAAGTTATCAAACTTTTGAATGACACCATTACATCATGTTGATCAGATTACCTAACATAGCTTCAATACACACACACAACCTCCAATCAATTTAAACTTCTGCAAAAATATGATGATGATAATAATGATGATGATGACGATGATGATGATGATGATGATGAAGATGAAGGAACAGCAGCAGCACCGAAACCTCCACCGATATACATTCCTGATGTAGTTAACGTAACAAATATGTTAAGTAATATAGCTAATATTATACCTAAAAAAGATTTCAATTATAAATCTTAAAGAAATGATCAGATTAGGCTTACCATAAGACTGTAAACTCATATAGAATACTTATTAAATATTTAGAAAGTCGTAATATAGGTTTCCATACCTACCAGCTGAAACAAGAAAGATCTTATAGGGTAATAATTAAAGGACTTCATCATTCAACTCCCCCTGAGGACATCAAAGCAGAGTTAATTTTATTAGGTCATCAACCACATAGTGTTACAAATGTGCAAAGCAGAGAAAGCAAACAGCCTTTACCCATGTTCTTTGTGGATCTAAATCCACAGCCGAACAATAAAGATATATTTAACATTAAATCTATAAACAATGCTATCGTCACAACAGAGGCACCTAGGAAAAAGACCGAACTAGTTCAATGCCGATGTCAACTTTATGGACATACTAAGAAGTATTGTAATAGACCATTCAATTGTGTTAAGTGTGGATTAAACCACCCAACTGCGGAATGTAATAAGGATACTAATTCTCCAGCTCGTTGCTTCAACTGTTTAAAAAATCATACTGCCAACTACCGAGGCTGTCAAGTTTATCAAAAATTAATTTCGAAGAGATTATACAATCGAAACGTAAATAATAATTATAATCAGACATCCAACTTTTCGATAAATCCAAATGATTTTCCCCAATTAAACGGTCGTAACTATCAAAATACAAATATTAATCAATAAAATATTAATCAATCTTCTGCACATCAGCCCAATCAAACCTTTTCTGAAGCATTAAAAAATAATGCCAATAATAATGTCCGCAATAGCTCAATGGACAGAATTGAAGCTATGTTAGGTAATCTGATCAACATGATTACAATGTTAATTTCAAAACTATGCAAATAAATTTACGTGTTGCAATATGGAATGCTAACGGCCTTTCAAATCATAAAGCGGAAATAGAAACTTTTATAAATATAAATTTTATTGACATATTTTTAATATCGGAAACACAGACAGATCATTTTTTAAAATCAACGAGTTTGACCTTGTTTGTTGCAATCATCCAGATAACAGAGCTCATGGAGGTTCAGCTATACTAGTAAGGTCGAATATAGCATATATTACTTTGGATTATTATAAAAAGCCCCATTTACAAGCAGCTGGTATTCAAATTAAGAGCAACAACAATAAACTTGACATATTTTCTGTGTATTTTCCACCACGACATAATATTAAATATGAAGACTATCAAGATTTCTTTCTAAGACTTGGGAATAGATTCCTGATTGGAGGTGATTTTAATGCCTAACATCCATGGTGGGGCTCTAGATTAAGCAATCCTAAAGGCAAAGAGTTGTGTAAAAGCATATTAAACAATAAATTTTCCATCCTTTCTACTGGAAGGCCCACATATTCCCCATTAATAGTAAATTGCGATACATACGTACCTGCAGAAAAACGATCTTATTGCACCACTTCAAAAACAGATATCGATTCATTTAAATATTGGCTAGACAAAAATATTAACTTGAACGTTAGAATCAAAGAATGTCATGAGTTGGATGATGTTGTGGAAAATTTTACAAATTTAATACATGAAGCTGCCTTCTTATCAACACCATTACCAATTCGAACAAACAGAGTTGTTGTTTCTTATTCAGAATAAAAGAAGAGAAGAGATCCGCTGGACAAAAGGAATCTAAACAGAGCCATAAAAGAACTAGAAGAACGTTTAAATGTAATAAAAAATCAAAATTTTGGCATATTTTTGAGAAATTTTACTGTTCACAACAATGAAAATAATGAACACAACTTATGGAAAGCGACAAAGTATTTGAAAAAAACCAATAAAAAGAAATATACCACTAAAAGACCTTAACAACTCTTGTTGCAAATCAGATCAGTGTAAAGCACACGCCTTTTCTCAATACCTCGAATCCACATTTAAACCCTTCTCATTCAACAGCACTAATGATGAAAGCACTATCACATCATTCTTAGATATTCCATGCCAAATGGATCTTCCTATTAGGCACATAACACCTAACGAAGTTAAAGTAGAAATATCCAAACTAAACAACAACAAAACACCAGGATATGATAAAATAAGTGCTAAAGATATTAAATATTTTTCTAAAAAAGCCATAGTTTATTTAACTCTAATTTATAACTCAATTATGAGACTACAACATTTTCCTTTACAATGGAAATGTGCCGAAATTGTTATGGTGCCGAAACCTAACAAACCTGAAAATGAAATAAGCTCTTATAGACCAATAAGCCTTTTATGTACACTTTCAAAAATATTTGAAAAACTTTTTCTACAAAAAATGCAAATAATATTAGATAATAACAAAATTATACCAGAACATCAATTTGGATTTCGCCAAAAACATGGAACGCCTGAACAGTGCCATCGCATTGTTAAAGATATTAGAAATACTTTAGAAAGGAAACAGTACTGCTCAGCGATATTCCTAGACGTTAAACAAGCCTTTGACAGAGTATGGCACCCAGGGCTATTGTATAAATTAAAGCAAATCCTTCCAGCACCATTTTATCTTGTTCTTATGTCATATTTAAAAGATCGTCTCTTTATGTCAAGATAAACAATGTATTTTCAGAAATTTGTGACATTAAATCAGGAATACCACAAGGTAGTGTATTAGGGCCTGTACTCTATACAATCTACACATCAGACATGCCAATAACTGATGAAATTACTGTTGCTACGTATGCAGATGATACTGCGCTGTTATCGTGTAACAATAGCCCCACGGAAGCCTCAAGAATGATACAGTCTTATGTTAATGTTATTTACAACTGGTTTAAAAAGTGGAATATATGTCTAAATCCGGAAAAATCTTCACATGTCACTTTCTCGTTAAGAAAGGGCGATTGTCCAGAAATATATATCGATGGCCAACAAATTCCAAAATCGAGTTGTGTAAAATATCTTGGAATGTACTTAGACAGACGGTTAACTTGGAAAGACCACATAAAGGCAAAATAAGAACACCTTAATATTAAAACCAAACGAATGTACTGGTTACTAGGGAAAAATTTTGAATTAACTTTAGAAAACAAAGTCTTGCTTTATAAAACAATACTCAAACCTGTATGGACCTATGGAATAGAACTATAGGGTACCACTAGCAACTCGAATGTTGAAATTTTGCAACGTTATCAATCGAAAACCCTCCGAATGATTGTGAACGCTCCCTGGTTTATCACCAATGACAACATTCATAAAGACTTGCTCATTCCAAAAGTTAAACAAGAAATAAATAGATTTTCCTCCAACTACCTCCAACATCTCAGTAACCATTCAAACATTCTAGCAATTAACTTACTAGACGATAGTGATGAAGTCAATAGACTTAAACGGTACGATGTACTAGACCTTCCTTTTAGAAGATAGTTAGCGAATATGTAAATATTAGATATATTATTAAATATAAGCTACACTAAGTGATTTATATATTACTTAAGATATGTATTTTTTTTAAACTCATTGGGGTTTAGAATGAATGTCATTGTTTATATTTAACAAAATTTGCTTATTATTGTAAAATAGATTGCAAATAAATAACTGAAGAAAAAAAATTTAGTATAATGCAAAATATTCTTGAAAAAATTAATTTACATAAATTGAAAAAAGGGAATTTTGAATAAATATGGTAAAATTTAAGAAATATTAATTTATTCAAACATTTTTTTTTTCATTTTAATATAAATTTTCTAATTTTAGTTTAAAATTATTCTCCACACGACTAATTTTCAATTTTTTATATAAATAATTTGAGAATAATATTATACTTTTTCTTAAATTTTATAAAAAATGTTGTAGTATAATATAATTAATGTCACTATGTTTAATTTCGCTAAAATTTTAGAAAATATTACGAAAGGTTTTTGTACTTCCGTAAAAATAGAAAAAGGTTTTATTAAATAATATTTCGTATTATACACGAAATTTTTGTAAATATTACTAAAATAGAAGTTAAATTTTTAATGCCTATAACTCGGATATTTTAAGAGATAAGTAGTATGTCCAAGCAAGATCTCGTCGAGCGCTTTCAGAAAATATAAAAATCTGGATGAAAAACAAGAAAATGGCACGAGTTTAAAAATTTTACATATCGTAGGTACCCTACTTTGAGCCAAAAAGAAGAAAATGGCACGAGTTTAAAAATTTTACATGTCGTATGTACCCTACTTTGAGCCGCCACAGCGCCGTCCCTGAGGGTTCATCTTCAAAACTTAAGCTCGAATACTTCTTGGCTACGCTCACGCCAAATTTTATCCCGATCGGATCAGCCGTTTTTAAATGCCAGATTTATTTCCAAAAAATTTCGATTCTGCCCCATTGTGCAGTGAGACCGCGATTTTCTGTGATGGTCGGGACCGGAAGCATTCTTTATAATCGATTTTCCGGTTAATTGAGTGCCAACTTTGGCCAGTTTTTTAATAGATATTTTAAATAAATAATAAATATGTACATATTTATATAAAAACTAAATAATTTGAATTATTTTTGTATTTATAGATGATTCGTTTTACGGGGATTCCGCTTTTCGATCTGTTCTAATTGTTCATGGTTGTTAAAAAATAACAGAATTTGCTTTTAATTACGGATAATAGAGGTTATCACGGTTGAACAATGCTGAAAAATGTAAGTATATCCAAAATAAAATTAAGTCGATGGAAAAAAAATATTTTTCCTTCACGGATAATTGAATCACGGATAATCAAGGTCCTACTGTACTTTAATATTCATCTGAACATTTGAGGATAAAGGACTTTAATCTGGGGATCTTGAAGGCCCTACATAAATTAAATAGAAAAAATAGTTATCTAAGAAACTATTAGAGCTAGAATTCTCAAATTTTATATGAATAACTTTGACATTCATTTAGAAAATAACGGGAGAGATTTCAGTGGGGGCTTAGCACCACATATATGAATTCAATACAAGATTTCGTATATCTTGAAAACTTTTAGATAATTCAAATTTTTCATAGGTAGATGAACCCGACGTTATTGACTATACTTTTTTAAATAGATGTCATTGCAAATTGCTTAAAAAAGAACCAAATTACTATCCTAGGAAAATATGAAGAGTACTTAAATTTTGACAGAGAAAACAAAACAACTTTTAATTTGAGTTGTTCATTAAAGAGTAAAACCACCGAATTGAGAGTTATTTAAAGTAAATTATTAAAGAGTTGTATAAATGGAAATTTTAAGGGGAGATAAGAATGATTTTCTACGTTAAATTCAAATATGGATATAAATTAATACAGAGTCGTGTTCAAACAATAATGTATACTGAATTGTATTTTAAATTAAACGTTAGATTCAAAAATAGTTTTAAATAATAAAATAATGATTAAATATAATAATAAAATAATTATGGACTGCTACAAATTTGTATAAATGGATGTATTTGAGAAACAATGATGAGACAAAAACGGTGATTTTACTCTTTAATGAACAACTCAAAATTGTTTGTCAAATTAAAAGTTGTTTTGTTTTTTCTGTCAAAATTCAAAATTCATATTTTCCTAGAACAGTAATTTTGTTCTTTTATAAGAATTTTGAAATCTTGCAATTAGCACAAATGTTTCACGATTTTGTCCAGAATTTTTCATAATTGTTTCAGAGTTTCTTGAATTGCATGTAACTTTTCAAATAGCAAGAAAATCGCTTGAAATTTTGTATGGTTAATGGTAAGTATTTTTGTAGTTAATAAAATGCTCCGAAGCCCTTTTGCTTCTTTACAATTTAAAGTAAAGTGTGACCAAATTTAAACTGAAGAGTTCTTAAAATCTACTGCACGTTGAAAAATTAAAACAATTAATTTGAAAGTGTCCTTTGTTCCCTACCAGTGATTGAAAATGCTGATTTCAGTATAATTTCTCGAAGATAGTTTCTTAAATTTGTCTACAAATTAGTCAAAATTTTACATAAAATTCGGCATATTAATAGGTGTAACCTCAGAAGTCAACAAAGACTCTATATTATATTGATTGGATGCTATGCATATTTTTATGTTCACTTTTAGAATACCAGCTATAACACCAAATTTCTAGGCTAAATATAAAAAAATATGAACCGATTTTCAAGAAATTTGGTAACATACAGTGTATTTTTGGAATCAACTTTTTGATCTAGATTTTATGCTTCATGAAATTTAGTATGACAATAGTTCAATCGTGGAAGGTTAGGTTAGTTTGAGGAAGAGAATGTTTAATACATTAAATCCAAAAAAATACACCTATACCTATATTATATGAGAATTATTATTTAGTTAAATTTTTAATCAAAAATTTATTTTTATTTGAAAACTCTATAATATTTAACTAACTTTGCGATTACGTAAAATAAAAATCTGTAATCAATTTCATTTATTATCAAAAATCGATTTTCATCTAAAGCGTAAAATCGGTTGTAGCTCCGTATATTATACTCCCATCACTTACATTTTCCACCGGAAAACTATTCTTATTTCAAAACCTGTAATCGGCTGTATATCCTCAAAAAATAACTATTTGAAAACAGAATCGGATGTAATTTCCTACAATCGAGAAAATTGCATATGAACATTTTTTATCAAAATTATATTGTTGTGGATCCATATATAAGACTACCATCACTTATATTTTCCACCGGAAAACTATTTTTATTTCAAAACCTGTAAACTACTGTGTATCAGAAAATAACTATTTTAAATCAGAATCGGATGTAGTTTCCTACGATCCTAAAATAGGGTAAATTATATATTCATATTAC
>NC_060952.1:57835032-57842532 GCF_022045245.1 Lucilia cuprina | reverse complement strand
TTAAATTTCACTTGAAGAATTTTTACATTCATCTGAACATTTATATTATAACGAGCGAACCAAAGAATAATATAAAGTTGGACTATGACATTGTTTTACAACAATAACATTTCCTTCTCTTCACAGACGAGTTCTGTGTAAATTCAACACACTTGTGAGAACTCAATTCTCTCACAATACTTCAAAACTTTTTCGCGAAAATACCAGGATAATAGGACTTGAACAACGTTTTTTCACAAACACATAACTATTTTTTAATTTTTTACACAATTTTATCGCATTTAACAATCCGAAATATTTTTATTTTTTACAAACTAAAAAAATATTTTTTTATTTTTTTGACAATTAATTTTTGTGTGTTGAAATTAAAATTGACAAAACAAGGTTGTATATTTTGGTAGAAAATGAAAAAAATTATTTAAAATAAACTTATTTTTTGCAAAAAAAAAAGAGATTTTAAGTCCGAAAAATATATTTATTAAATGTTTACAGATTAGATGTGGGCAAATTAAATTAAAAAATCTGCGAATGTAGAAATTTAAATGTTATATATATAACGATAAAATGATTATTATATTTTTCCGCATTTTGTTTAATACTTAATGTCAGTTTTTGGACCAAAAAGTACAAATACAAATTTAATTTGAAAAGCTTGCAATAAATACGGCGCTACATACATAAAGAGTTGTGCAGAATTTTTGGTGGATAATTTTCTAAAAGTATAAAAAGATATCGGAAGATGAATTCAACCAAATTTTATATGAACAATGCTTTATATGCTTCATTTGAGAGGTCTACCTATTTATATAAGATTTACAAAAGTGCTGTCTTATATCGATTTAGCAATAAATTTATATTTTATATTTTTGATATAAAATTCGATTTTTATGGAAAATATTAGTAATTGCGCATCTTTGTTTTCTCGAATTGAGAGTCATTTAAAGTAAATTTTTAAAGAGTTGTATAAATGGAAATTTTAAGGGGAGATTAGAATGATTTTCTAGATAGATTTAAATGTTATATAAGGAACCACAACCGATTTAAATTCGAATTTTTGTGAAAATGTAATATGAATATATAATTTACCCTATTTTAGGATCGTAGGAAACTACATCCGATTCTGATTTAAAATAGTTATTTTCTGATACACAGTAGTTTACAGGTTTTGAAATAAAAATAGTTTTCCGGTGGAAAATATAAGTGATGGTAGTCTTATATATGGATCCACAACAATATAATTTTGATAAAAAATGTTCATATGCAATTTTCTCGATTGTAGGAAATTACATCCGATTCTGTTTTCAAATAGTTATTTTTTGAGGATATACAGCCGATTACAGGTTTTGAAATAAGAATAGTTTTCCGGTGGAAAATATAAGTGATGGGAGTATAATATACGGATCTACAGCCGATTTTACGCTTTAGATGAAAATCGATTTTGATAATAAATTAAATTGATTACAGATTTTTATTTTACGTAATCGCAAAGTTAGTTAAAATATTATAGAGTTTTCAAATAAAATAAATTTTTGATTAAAAATTTAACTAAGTAATAATTCTCATATAATATAAGAAGTATATATCATGGTCTTTATCATTAAAAATGTAACAAAAAGTAAACAAAAAAAGTCATTGCATTTCATTAAGATCACAACATTCCTGAAATTGGTGGTATAGGTGTATTTTTTGGATTTAATGTATTAAACATTATCTTCCTCAAACTAACCTAACCTTCACGATTGAACTATTGTCATACTAAATTTCATGAAGCATAAAATCCAGATCAAAAAGTTGATTCCAAAAATACACTGTATGTTACCAAATTTCTTGAAAATCGGTTCATATTTTTTATATTTAGCCTAGAAATTTGGTGTTATAGCTGGTATTCTAAAAGTGAACATAAAAATATGCGTAGCATCCAATATAATATAGAGTCTTTTTTAACTTCTGAGGTTACACCTATAATGTGCCGAATTTTATGTAAAATTTTGACTAATTTGTAGACAAATTTAAGAAACTATCTTCGAAAAATTATACTGAAATCAGCATATTCAATCACTGGGAACAAAGGATACTTTCAAATTAATTGTTTTAATTTTTCAATGTGCAGTAGATTTTAAGAACTCTTCAGTTTAAATTGTGAAGTAGAAATTTGTAACCGCTTATGGCCTATAGGCTACGTTATTGAATAAATAAATAAATAAATAAATAAATTTGGTCACACTTTACTTTGAATTGTAAAGAAGCAAAAGGGATTCGGGGCATTTTATTAACTACGAAAATACGTACCATACAAAATTTCAAGCGATTTTCTTGCTATTTGAAAAGTTACATGCAATTCAAGAAACTCTGAAACGATCTGGACAAAATCATAAAAAATTTGGGATCACTGCAAGATTTCAAAATTCTTAAAAAGAACAAAATTATTGTCCTAGGAAAAATATGAAGAGTCCTTAAATTTTGACAGAGGAAAAACAACAATTTGACAAACAATTTTGAGTTGTTCATTAAAGAGTAAAATCACCGTTTTTGTCTCATCATTGTTTCTCAAATACATTCATTTATACAAATTTAATTTGAAAAGCTTGCAATAAATAATTTTCTAAAAGTATAAAAAGATATCGAAAGATGAATTCATCCAATTTTTTATTTATGAACAATGCTTTATTATGCATAATTTGAGAGGACTACCTATTTATATAAAATTTGCAAAAGTGCTGGACACTATTCATGGTTTTTTAGATTTGAGCTGCATTTAAAAAAATGGCAACCGAATTTATATCCAGACTAGCTAATACCCGGTGTGCTTCGCTACCCCTATCGAAATTAAATACATAATAATGAAAAAATATTTAATTAATTACTAAAATATAAAATTTTTCTTAAAGGTTTATTATAATTTATATTGATGACAATAAACTATCAAAAAACTGTCTATATATATATATATATATATATATATATATATATATATATATTTATATATATATTATATATATATATATTATATATATATATATATATATATATATATTATATATATATATATATATATTATATATATATATATATATATATCTTATATATATACATTTATAATATATATATATTTATATATATAATATATATATATATATATATATATATATATATAATATAATAATAAAAAATAAATAGGAATACGCTGTGAAAATTTCAAGCAAATCATTCAGTGTATTTTATATATATATATATATATATATATATATATATATATATATATATATATATATATATATTTATATTATATATATATATATATATATATATATATATATATATATATATATATATATATATTATATATATATATAGACAGTTTTTTGATAGTTTATTGTCATCAATATAAATTATAATAAACCTTTAAGAAAAATTTTATATTTTAGTAATTAATTAAATATTTTTTCATTATTATGTATTTAATTTCGATAGGGGTAGCGAAGCACACCGGGTATTAGCTAGTCTGGATATAAATTCGGTTGCCATTTTTTTAAATGCAGCTCAAATCTAAAAAACCATGAATAGTGTCCAGCACTTTTGCAAATTTTATATAAATAGGTAGTCCTCTCAAATTATGCATATAAAGCATTGTTCATAAAAAATTTGGATGAATTCATCTTTCGATATCTTTTTATACTTTTAGAAAATTATTTATTGCAAGCTTTTCAAATTAAATTTGTATAAATGAATGTATTTGAGAAACAATGATGAGACAAAAACGGTGATTTTACTCTTTAATGAACAACTCAAAATTGTTTGTCAAATTGTTGTTTTCTCTGTCAAAATTTAAGGACTCTTCATATTTTCCTAGGACAATAATTTTGTTCTTTTTTAAGAATTTTGAAATCTTGCAGTGATCCCAAATTTTTTATGATTTTGTCCAGATCGTTTCAGAGTTTCTTGAATTGCATGTAACTTTTCAAATAGCAAGAAAATCGCTTGAAATTTTGTATGGTACGTATTTTCGTAGTTAATAAAATGCCCCGAATCCCTTTTGCTTCTTTACAATTCAAAGTAAAGTGTGACCAAATTTATTTATTTATTTATTTATTCAATAACGTAGCCTATAGGCCATAAGCGGTTACAAATTTCTACTTCACAATTTAAACTGAAGAGTTCTTAAAATCTACTGCACATTGAAAAATTAAAACAATTAATTTGAAAGTATCCTTTGTTCCCAGTGATTGAATATGCTGATTTCAGTATAATTTTTCGAAGATAGTTTCTTAAATTTGTCTACAAATTAGTCAAAATTTTACATAAAATTCGGCACATTATAGGTGTAACCTCAGAAGTTAAAAAAGACTCTATATTATATTGGATGCTACGCATATTTTTATGTTCACTTTTAGAATACCAGCTATAACACCAAATTTCTAGGCTAAATATAAAAAATATGAACCGATTTTCAAGAAATTTGGTAACATACAGTGTATTTTTGGAATCAACTTTTTGATCTGGATTTTATGCTTCATGAAATTTAGTATGACAATAGTTCAATCGTGGAAGGTTAGGTTAGTTTGAGGAAGATAATGTTTAATACATTAAATCCAAAAAATACACCTATACCACCAATTTCAGGAATGTTGTGATCTTAATGAAATGCAATGACTTTTTTTGTTTACTTTTTGTTACATTTTTAATGATAAAGACCATGATATATACTTCTTATATTATATGAGAATTATTACTTAGTTAAATTTTTAATCAAAAATTTATTTTTATTTGAAAACTCTATAATATTTAACTAACTTTGCGATTACGTAAAATAAAAATCTGTAATCAATTTAATTTATTATCAAAAATCGATTTTCATCTAAAGCGTAAAATCGGCTGTAGATCCGTATATTATACTCCCATCACTTATATTTTCCACCGGAAAACTATTCTTATTTCAAAACCTGTAATCGGCTGTATATCCTCAAAAAATAACTATTTGAAAACAGAATCGGATGTAATTTCCTACGATCGAGAAAATAGCATATGAACATTTTTTATCAAAATTATATTGTTGTGGATCCATATATAAGACTCCCATCACTTATATTTTCCACCGGAAAACTATTTTTATTTCAAAACCTGTAATCTATTATCTTAAATATACGAATTTCATATTTTCTTAAAGTGGTGTGGCTCCCCTCCCACTTGAAAATTCAAAATAATAGGAATGCGCTGTGAAAATTTCAAGCAAATAGGTTCATCCGTTTAGCAGTCTATATATATATATATATATAATATATATATATATATATCTATTATATATAATATATATATTATATATATATATATATATTATATATATTTATATATATATATATATATATATATATATATATATATATATATTATATATATTATATATATATATATATATATATTATATTATATATATATATATATATATATATATATATATATATAATATATATATATATATAATATTATATATATAATTTTCAAGTGGGAGGGGAGCCACACCACTGTAAGAAAATATGAAATTCGTATATTTAAGATAATAAAAGTTTGTTTTCGCATAAGAACTTAATCTGTGTGAAAAATCGCCAGAATCGGTCCACAATTTCATATACCTCTCATACAAAAGTACATATTCCCAGAAATTTGTTTTTTTTTGTTAATAACTTCCGTCGTAATGTCGATATCTTTTATAAGAATTTTGAAATCTTGCAATTAGCACAAATGTTTCACGATTTTGTCCAGAATTTTTCATAATTGTTTCAGAGTTTCTTGAATTGCATGTAACTTTTCAAATAGCAAGAAAATCGCTTGAAATTTTGTATGGTTAATGGTAAGTATTTTTGTAGTTAATAAAATGCTCCGAAGCCCTTTTGCTTCTTTACAATTTAAAGTAAAGTGTGACCAAATTTAAACTGAAGAGTTCTTAAAATCTACTGCACGTTGAAAAATTAAAACAATTAATTTGAAAGTGTCCTTTGTTCCCTACCAGTGATTGAAAATGCTGATTTCAGTATAATTTCTCGAAGATAGTTTCTTAAATTTGTCTACAAATTAGTCAAAATTTTACATAAAATTCGGCATATTAATAGGTGTAACCTCAGAAGTCAACAAAGACTCTATATTATATTGATTGGATGCTATGCATATTTTTATGTTCACTTTTAGAATACCAGCTATAACACCAAATTTCTAGGCTAAATATAAAAAAATATGAACCGATTTTCAAGAAATTTGGTAACATACAGTGTATTTTTGGAATCAACTTTTTGATCTAGATTTTATGCTTCATGAAATTTAGTATGACAATAGTTCAATCGTGGAAGGTTAGGTTAGTTTGAGGAAGAGAATGTTTAATACATTAAATCCAAAAAAAATACACCTATACCTATATTATATGAGAATTATTATTTAGTTAAATTTTTAATCAAAAATTTATTTTTATTTGAAAACTCTATAATATTTAACTAACTTTGCGATTACGTAAAATAAAAATCTGTAATCAATTTCATTTATTATCAAAAATCGATTTTCATCTAAAGCGTAAAATCGGTTGTAGCTCCGTATATTATACTCCCATCACTTATATTTTCCACCGGAAAACTATTCTTATTTCAAAACCTGTAATCGGCTGTATATCCTCAAAAAATAACTATTTGAAAACAGAATCGGATGTAATTTCCTACAATCGAGAAAATTGCATATGAACATTTTTTATCAAAATTATATTGTTGTGGATCCATATATAAGACTACCATCACTTATATTTTCCACGGAAAACTATTTTTATTTCAAAACCTGTAAACTACTGTGTATCAGAAAATAACTATTTTAAATCAGAATCGGATGTAGTTTCCTACGATCCTAAAATAGGGTAAATTATATATTCATATTACATTTTCACAAAAATTCGAATTTAAATCGGTTGTGGTTCCTTATATAACATTTAAATCTATCTAGAAAATCATTCTAATCTCCCCTTAAAATTTCCATTTATACAACTCTTTAAAAATTTACTTTAAATGACTCTCAATTCGAGAAAACAAAGATGCGCAATTACTAATATTTTCCATAAAAATCGAATTTTATATCAAAAATATAAAATATAAATTTATTGCTAAATCGATATAAGACAGCACTTTTGTAAATCTTATATAAATAGGTAGACCTCTCAAATGAAGCATATAAAGCATTGTTCATATAAAATTTGGTTGAATTCATCTTCCGATATCTTTTTATACTTTTAGAAAATTATCCACCAAAAATTCTGCACAACTCTTTATGTATGTAGCGCCGTATTTATTGCAAGCTTTTCAAATTAAATTTGTATTTGTACTTTTTGGTCCAAAAACTGACATTAAGTATTAAACAAAATGCGGAAAAATATAATAATCATTTTATCGTTATATATATAACATTTAAATTTCTACATTCGCAGATTTTTTAATTTATTTTGCCCACATCTAATCTGTAAACATTTAATAAATA
>NC_060952.1:57825032-57830032 GCF_022045245.1 Lucilia cuprina | reverse complement strand
CCATATATGGCAAAATTATTTCTAGATGAATCCATATATGTTCATATATGATACCATATATGACAAAAATGTTCATATATGCGTCCATATATGATACAAGTTTTCATATATGCTTCCATATATGCGTCCATATATGATTCAATTCTACATATATGGTTTAATATATGCATCCATATATGATAAAATGAAACTATATATATTCATACATTTTCATACATGTTCATATATAATCATATATGATCGTTTTTAGCTGGGATTTTAACTAAGGAATACAATAAAATATTGCATTTAATATTTTAAAGTAATTGTAAAATAAGTTAATTGTTGGTTTTTTTTAGAAAATGTTTGTTAGATATTTGATTTTGTTTCCTACTACTTTGAATAACGAAATTAAACGAATTTCGTCAAATCTCTCAATTTACTAAAAGTGTCGTATTATTTCACAACAATTAAGTATATTTCGCAGATTCGAAAAATTAAACATTTTGTGATGTATTATGAAATTATTCAAAATTTTACCAAATTTAAAATTTAATAAATGTACAATTTGCAGATTTCGAATAATTAAACATTTTGTGAAGAAATATTTAAAAATTTAAGCAAATTTAAAAATATTTGTTTGAAATATATGAGAAAATTCTGTGAAATTCATTGAATTTTATTTGACAGAGTTTTGAAAAATATTTATTGTTTTTCATAAATAT
Organism: Lucilia cuprina; assembly: GCF_022045245.1. Classification (NCBI taxonomy): domain Eukaryota; kingdom Metazoa; phylum Arthropoda; class Insecta; order Diptera; family Calliphoridae; genus Lucilia; species Lucilia cuprina. Next base: position 57,829,328 of record NC_060952.1, on the reverse strand, counting down.
TCAATATATTTATTTTGTGAAATCATTAAACTTTATGGATAAAGATATATATTTTTCATGACTTTAAAAAAATCAAACAAATTTCCAAAATAAACTAACTATTGCTTTTCTTAAGAAGATATTTATAATATATTTGATTTTTTTTAAATATTCTCAACAACTTTATTTTAAACTTAAAAAAACTTAAGTCAAAATAACAATAATTGGTTAAGAGTATTTACAAAATTTTATAAATATCATTATTCTGGTCGATATAAAAATATTGCAATAGAAATGACTCAAGAAATTATGTAAAAACAATCATAAAGTCAAAAAAATATATTACAGCTTTACAAATTTACTTAACGAGTAACTAAAGTCGTATATATATAAATTTATTTTATTAAATATTTGCAATCTTGGCATACATACTAAGTCAATGCATAATTTTGTAACTAAAGGTTGATTATGTAAAATCTCTAAGCTTATGAAAAATTATAATTATACCTAATTCTCGATTTTTGATGAAATCTACAATTGTTTTTTTAAGGAAGTTCTGTTGCAATATTTTTCATAATGAAATGATTAATGATATGTAGATCATTTTGCAGGCATTCCTAAAATATTTATATTTTTGAAATCTAAGATTTGTTAACTTATTAACTCGTTAAAGTGGTCGTAAAAAATTATAGTATTTCATAAAGCTTAATTATTTCACAAAATCTATCAATCAATCTTAATTATTTGTGAAAAACAATACATAGTTTTCAACGACCTTGTAACGAAATTCAATGGAATTCTCAGATCAAGTTGGAAAAATATCAATAATACCAAAATTAAAATGAAAACCTTTCTTTTTAATAACAGAAAGATTAATAATTTGTTGATAAGAAATGACAATATTTAATTTCTCTCTGTGTAAAGTATTTTTAAAATCAGGTACATATTTCAAGGTTGTAAACATTTTAAATAAATTCTTATATATACGACTGTATATATAAGAACTGTAATAACTGTAATATATTTTTGGATGGATTTTTAACATATTTCATACTATTCGTTTGACTTCATGATCGTTTTTCATAAATATTAAAAATTTTTACATTTGTTTTTTTCATGAGTCATTTGTATTGCAATATTTTTTATATCGACCAGAATAATGATATAAAAATATTTATTAATTCCTGGTGATATAAAGTCAAACCAATTATAAAATTCAATGAATTTCATTTTGTGAAGTAATACTCAAAATTTTAAGCAAATTTAAAAATTTCTTACTAAAACGTTGAATTATTAATTAAATAATATAGATTTCATATGAAGATGAAACAAAATTCCGATAAAATTGCTGAACTCAATTGCCTTGTTAACAATTGATGAAAACGAGAAAAATAAAAGAAACAAAAAATATTAAAATGTCAACAAAATTTTTATAAATTGAAAAACATGAATGAAAAGATTATTTAAAATAGAAGGTAGTGTTGCATTTAAATATCAATTTATTATTAAAAATAAGATTTTAATAAATATACCATTTCATTTTCTAATTTTTAAATTAATCACAATTTCAAGAAATATTAGCAAAAATGAAATCCTCCAAAATGTAAAATTAAATAGTAATATGTACTAAAAATGTAGATTTCGTAGATTGGAAAAAATTACATTTGTCCGAGAAAATTTGCAAAGTGCTCCGTACAGTTATTTTTCTTGGTAATAAAATATCAAATTTGCAATTTTTCTTGAAATTTTGTGGTGTTTATATATTACCACGAAGTAATTAGTATTTTTATTTGCTAGAGAGTACTACGGCATTAGAAACAAACAATTTTGCAAAATAAACTAAACAATTGTTTCCTTAAGTATTTCTGAAATATTTGATATTTTTTAAATGTTCTCAACAACTTTATTTACTTACTCAAGAAAGACAAATTTGTATATTTAACAAGTATGAATGTATAGTCGGGCGTAGCCGACCATATGATACCCTACATCAGTCAGTATGTGTGTTAAAAATGGGGATTATTTAAAAAATAAAGCATTTGGTTTGTTTTTTTAACTTTATTTCGGAATATTTTTACTTTTTTTTTTGAGCAAAAAAAGAGAATTTTTATGAGTAGGGAAAAATATGGCCCTATCCATAAAAATTTTGGTAGGGGGAGTTAAGTCTTCTTCAATATTATTTATGTAGAATTTAAAAGTGTTATTAGTGTTTGTAAGTGAATTTTGACCTTTAAGTCATTTTCTGAAGGGGAGTTTGTATGGGGGATAGGGGAAAATGACGCCCGATCATTACAAAAATCGGGCTAAGTTTTGTCGACTTTTGTTGTCATAACAGATCATTTAAATTAATAATACGCCAAAAGGCCCTATTTGGGGGGTAAGGTTGTATGGGGGCTAGTCAAAATAATGGACCGATTTTCAATAGGCTTCGTCCTTAGGCTAAGAGAAGCGTTTGTGCCAAATTTCATCCAATTATCTTGAAAATTGCGGCCTGTACCTTGCGCACAAGGTTTACATGGACAGCCAGCCAGACGGACGGACATAACTTAATCAACTCAGAAAATGATTCTAAGCCGATTGTAATTCTTTAAGGTACCCACCTTTAAGGGACGAATATTTTTGTATGTTATAAACATCAGCACACACCCAATATACCATCCCCACTAAAGTGATGTAGGGTATAATAATTCTTTGTATATTTAATAACTAGCTAATAATAAGAAAAAATATTTATTTAGTAACTAAATTATCAAATTTTTCTTAAAACTTTATTGTAATTTCTCTTGATGACAATATATTTAATATTTAATATATAACTTTAGTCTTAAACAATAATTCTTATTCTAACACCTTGTGATATACAATATTTTTTTACATTCTAGTATAAACCAAAAATCGCACTTAACGATTTTGAAAATTACAACCACAATAGTTTTCCAGATTAACAATATGTTACATATGAGATATGCCAAGCAAATTATTGCAAGTTCTCCAATGTCTATCTATCTATGAAAAATTTGAATTATTTAACAGTTTTCAAGATATACGAAATTTTGTATTTAATTCATATATGTGGTGCTAAGACCCCCACTGAAATCCCGCAAATTATTTTCTAAATGTTCACATGTCAAGTTATTCATATAAAATTTGAGAATTCTAGCTCTAATAGTTTCGTAGATAACTATTTTTCTATTTAATTCATGTGGGGACTTCAAGCTCCCCAGATAAAAGGCCGCCCTTTATCCTCAAAATGCTCAGATGAATATTATAGTAATATAAGCAAAAATTGATGAATCTAGTTCCATATTTTCCTAGATAAACAATATTTTGTATTTCATTCATAGTCCCCATTAAAAGTTCGCTCGTTATACTCTAAATGTTTAGATGAATGTCAATATTCTTCAAGTGAAATTTAGTGATTCTATCTCTAACAGTTTAAAAAATTAAAAAAAAATTAATTTAAGTGCAAAATTTTAAGAATTTAGTTGCATACGATTCTTAATGTAATAGTTTCTAATATAAACGAATTTTTGTATTTAATTTAAAGCTAGTCCGCCCACTTTTTATCCCATATCATCATTTTATCCCTCTGACAAAATTTAAGGACTCTAACTGTTATTATCTCAAATATACGAATTTCAAATTTTCTTAACGTTTTGTGGCTCCTTGCCCACTTGAAAATTCAAAATAACAAATAAATCGGTTCCGCCGTTTAGTAGTCTATAGCGTTCAAACATACAAAAAACACACATTCATTTTTATATATAGACAGTTTTTTTTAATAGTTTATTGTCATCAAGATAATTTATAATAAACTTTTAAGAAAAATTTTATATTTTAGTAACTAATTAAATATTTTTTTGATTATTATGTATTTAATTTCGAAGCACAACGGGTATTAGGTACTCATGATATAAATTCGGTTGCTATTTTTTAAATGCAGCTCAAATCTAAAAAACCACCATGATATGTATTTGACTACTCATTAGAGTGTCCCTAATGACAGCACTTTTGCAAATCTTATATAAATAGGTAGTCCTCTCAAATTATGCATATATAGCATTGTAAATAAAAAATTTGGATGAATTCATCTTTCGATATCTTTTTATACTTTTAGAAAATTATTTATTGCAAGCTTTTCAAATTAAATTTGAGACAATCTTATTCCGAAGATTGTATACGTTCATAAAAAAAACACAATTCGGGTTTAAAAAAACAAATTACAATATTTATTCACAAACACTAGTAGGTTTTTATCTTTTTTCAATTGAAAGCGCACGTCCGGCACAATAAAGTCTGGACAATGTTCTTTACTTG
>NC_060952.1:57823188-57824932 GCF_022045245.1 Lucilia cuprina | reverse complement strand
GACAACACCTCCTCTTTGTGCATACCAAATTTCATTAAAATCGGATTAACCGTTTAGAAGTTACCGAATTATTTCCCTCTTTTTTTTTTCCTATACCACTGTGCGCCGCAGCTCCGTCCCTGGGGCATCTGCTTAACTCGAATACTCCTTGGCTACGCTCACGCCAAATTTTATCCCGATCGGACCAACCGTTTAGAAATGCCAGATTTATTTCCAAAAAAATTCCATTCTGCCCCACTGTGCGTTTGTGATACGGATAGAACCAGAATTTCTTCAAACTTTCATATTTAATTGTTAGGTATTTACAACATTTTTTATAGTATTCTTTTTTTTTTGGTATCTTTACAAATGAAACCGTATAAAAACTAGTTGTGTAGTAATTTTTACTTGGAATTGTGCAGGAGGATTGCAAAAGAGCAAAACCACCGATTATGACGACTTTTTATGGTTATTAGAACTAGTATCAAATTGGTTCCAAAGAATTCAATTGGGCCCACGTGTACTAGTATAAGTATAGAACTAATGGTATTAGTAATTTTTAAAGCATTTGAGCATACTGTACTGGTAATTTTGCTACTAGTTCCATTGCCTGCAGGGTATTTACATATTTCATTTCAAATTCACAAATTTGGTATTGTTGATATTTTTCCAATTTGATCTATGAATTCCATTGAATTTCGTTACAAAATAGCTGAAAACTATGTATTTTTTCACAAATAATCAAGATTTATTGATTTTGTGAAATAATTAAGCTTTATGAAATACGATCATTTTTTACAACCACTTTAACGAGTTAATTAGTTAACAAATCTTAGATTTCAAGAATATAAATATTTTAAGAATGTCTGCAAAATTATCTACATATTCATTATGAAAAATATTGAAACAGAAAAAAAAAACAATTGTAGATTTCATCAAAAATCGAGAATTATGTCTGTAGTAACTCAATGCATAAAAATGTAAAATTTAAAATACTTTTCGAAAAGAATTCAAAGTAAACATATTATAATTTTTGTGAAATTCATTGAATTTCATTATTCATTTGATTTTGTAACTAAAGTCGTCATTAAGATATGTCGATTTTATGAAATCTTTAAGCTTATGAAAAAGTATAATTATATATAATTCTCGATTTTTGATGAACTCTACAATTGTTTTTTATAAGGGATTTCTGTTGCAATATTTTTCATACTGAAAAGAGTAATGATATGTAGATAATTTTGCAGACATTCTTAAAATATTTATATTTTTGTGTTAAATTCATTTAATAATTCTGACGTTATGAAAATTTGAAAAATAATAAATAATATTTCGACCATTGGAAATATTTTATTCTATAATACATTTTATGAATTCTAAAATTATTCTTAACTTAAAACAATGTAACTTCTTAGATAAATTTTATTAAACTTCTTAAATTTTACTATCCCAGCTAAAAATGATCATATATGTTCATATATGGAACCATACATGTTCATATATGAAGCTCCGTATATGAATATATATGATCATATATATTCATACATGTTCATATATTTCCATATATATTTATACATTCCGCCTAAATTATTTTTTGTTTATATATAAAAAATGCATTGAATGTATGTTTGTAAACATGTTTATTCAGTTTATTATTAAAAAGGTACATAGAATCTTATTCTTATATATTTAATTCAGGTATTCCAGCTTCCTTTTTAATTTATGAATGATAATGAGTGATTTAATAATGATAATCATACATTGA
>NC_060952.1:57821110-57823088 GCF_022045245.1 Lucilia cuprina | reverse complement strand
ATGATTAAATATAATAATAAAATAATTATGGACTGCTACAGACTCCCCCTCTGATGCCGATAACGTCCCGGTGAGGCAGCAGCTAGGTCTTTCGTGGACGTCCTCTTCTAATCATCTGTACTGGCTTTATGGCTTCATATGATTGACCCACTACCGGTGTTAGGGCTGATGCGTGATAAGTACCCAATGGTATAGTTAGGTCGTCTTCATGAGCAATTATATAAGAAGTTGCTCCTTCTGTCTATTATGATGTAAGGGCCATCTCTTTTCGGCACGAACTTAGCTGTAACTCCTTTGCTGGTGTTGCTTAATACATGGGTTGTTACTAGTACCTTGGAACCAATTTCCAACGGGTGTTGAGTACGTCTGCGTATATTACTGTAGCGTTTGTTATGATCTTGTTGTCTGTATACATTTTCCTTAACTTCTTTAAATACATTAGTTAAGGATTGAAGGTATGGAGTGATTTCAGCTACAAAGTTTTCGGACTGAATAATTGCCTTGAGATCGTGTTGGACATCGTCAAGTGTTCTTAGTTCTCGTCCAAACGTTAAATAAGCAGCTGTATGTTTAGTGCTTTGGCATAATGTAGTGTTCATTGCAAAACGAATGCTGGGTAGTTTTTCATCCCAAAGTTGATGATTATCTCCTACCAAAATTGCCAACTGGGCTTTCATGTCTCGGTTTTTACGTTCCACTGGGTTTGCTTCCGGGTGGTATACTGGTGTTAATATGTGCTGAATATCAAAGCAGTATATAACTTTTTGCATGACAGCGGAGACAAATTGTACTCCATTGTCACTAATTATTTTTCGAGGTACTCCATAACGCAAAAATATTTCGTCTATCAGGATCTTGGCACATGCTTCGGCTGTAGCAACTTCAAGCGGAAAGATTTCCACCCATCTACTGGCAATATCCTCAATGATGAAAATCCATTGGTATCCTTTTGATGATACAGGCAAAGGACCGAACAAATCAATAGCAACCACTTCGAATCTTTGATTACTGGATACAGTTTGATATAAGCCGGATGGTTTCAAGTTTGTCGCCTTATATCGTTGACATTGGATGCATTCTTTTACGTGTTTCTCGATGTCTTTACGGATTCCTGGCCAATAGTATCTGGATGTAATTTTGTTCGTAGTTCTATCTATACCATAGTGGCCTGCAGTTTCATCGTTATGGTAGTATTCCAAAATTTCGATTCGTTCGTCAATTGGAACCACTAATTGAGCATCGTCAGAATCTTCATTATCGTAGCAATACAAAATACCATCGTTAATTACATAGCCTCTTTTGGACCAGTAAACAATATCCTCGCTATTGCTTTCGAAGCATTCAATAATTTTGTTCAGTTCTGGGTCTTTTTGTTGACCTTCCCTTATCTCGCTGGAACTTTTCCTAGGAAGTTCGATGGAAAAAGCACTTATTTCACATGGAGTTGCCCCACTGTGATTGTCTTCACATGGTGGCCTGGATAATGTGTCGGCAATGACATTTGTTCTTCCGGGTTTGTATTCTATTCTGATGTTAAACGGTTGCAATAACAGTGCCCACCTCGCCAAGCGGCCGGTTGGCGATCTTATATTCATTAGCCATTTCAATGGTTGATGATCCGTAACCAGTTTCACAGCAGCTCCCTCAATGTAACCACGGAATTTGTGAACAGCCCACACAATGGCAAGTGCTTCTCGTTCTATTGTAGAGTAGTTTTGTTCTGCATTAGACAGGAGTCTGCTGGCATATTCTATAGGGTGCTCATCTGCACCCTCCCCCTGGAGCAAAACTGCCCCTAGAGCGTAACCACTGGCATCAGTTTTCAGTACAAAAGGTTGATCGTCTACGGCCTGCTTCAAAATAGGAGCAGATGTCAATAATATTTTCAGCTGATCAAAAGATTCTTGTTGTTCCGCAGCCCAATTCCAGACGACATTTTTTCTTGTTAGGGATGACAATGGTTTAGACACGTTAGCGA
>NC_060952.1:57810149-57821010 GCF_022045245.1 Lucilia cuprina | reverse complement strand
AATTCCGTCTTCTTCACATCTTCCATCATCTTTGCATCCTTCAATATCCTTAAACATCTTTACATCTTTGGGTTTAGTACCCGTCATCTTATCATCTTCAAACATCCTAACATCTTTGGGTTTAGTACCCGTCATCTTTCCATCTTCCAACATCTTTACATCTTTGGGTTTAGTACCCGTCATTTTATCATCTTTAAAAATCTTTACATCTTTGGGTTTAGTACCCGTCATCTTTTCATCTTTAAAAATCTTTACATCTTTGGGTTTAGTACCCGTCATCTTTTCATCCTTAAATTCACCTGGGATTCTAAAATGTGCCTCACCATTCTTCACAATGACCTCTGCCTTATTCAGTAAGCTATTTCCAATCATGACGGAATGGATAATATCTCTTTCGGGCACGACATAAAAGGTAACTTCAAATGGGATACCATCTATTTCAATTCTCGTACTAAAACTTCCCATAGTTTCTATTTCGCTCTGGCCTATGCCCTGTAATTTATTCTTCTCATTAGTCATGTCGAAACCACCTAGTGTTATCACCATATCCCACCTCATTATACAGATATCACATCCGGTGTCTATTAACGCCTTAATTGTTCTTCCTCCAAATTTGACCTCCTTAAAAATGAGGGATGAACCCGCATTCACCATATTAACCTGCTCATTATTGTTCTCCGACGACGCTTTAGTCCTACCGTTTCCACATTCAAAGGATCTATGACCCAACTGATTGCATTTAAAGCATTTGTATTGCCGGTGGGGACAATTGTTGGCCATGTGACTTTCATCGCCACATTTAAAACATTTCCTCGGTTTCTCCTTCTTCACCAGGCTTGATGCGTTATCTCCTCCTACAGGTCTTTCAACACCGCGATTTAATGATTTTGGTTTAGTGCGTATTCTGTCGTACACCTTCATCTGTTCCTTTAGTGATCGTATATCCTTAGCTTGATACAGCACCACCTTATTTAAATTGGAATCGTTTATCCCATTTATAAAATACTCGATGACACTAACTTCATCCAGACGAATCTGCTTACCCAGTTCCATAATAGCGTATAGATACTCTAACAGCGATTATCCTCCCTTTAATTTCCGATTACGAAGAGCACGATGCACCTCCGCAGCCGACATCGTAGTTCCGAATTCTTCCTCTAATGCCTCTTTTAATGTCACCCAATCACAAATACCCACTTGAGTTCTTATGAATAGTCGAGCAGCTCCTTTCAAAAGCTGCTTGAATTGGCGTCCACTTAACGATGGTTGCCGTCTCCTCAAATTCCGAAACCCATTGAAAAGCATCCGGTGAATCTGTGCCTTCAAAATTCACCAAACTATCTTCTAAATCCCTTAAAGTATAAAAATTCTCCCGTGGTGCTACCTGACGTGACTCATCCTCCGTCAATAATCTACCATCTCCATCATCACCTGCATCTACAAAGTCCAATTCAAAGTGTTCCAGTAACCTGTCCCTTAAGTCGTTCTTCCTTCCTTTTGTGTCTAGTCCTAACTCTTGCAATTTTTCCCTTAGGTCACTAACACTTAAACTCATAATAGTTACAACGTCCATGTCTTCTACAAAAATATTAAAATATTATATAATAAAATATTATAAAATAAAATATTATAGAGTAAAATATTATAAAATTCAAGATTTATAATATTAAATCAAAATAATGTTAACTTAAATCAAAAATGTAATAATCATCAAAAGTCTAGAAAAAGTTCAATATTATTTACCATTAATTCAAAATTAATTTAAATTACGTTAATCTTCAATCATCAAAATCAATTATCAAAAGTTCAGCAAAAGTTCAAAATTATCATGTATCAAATCAAAATTACTTTAAATTAAAGTTTATCAAAATAAATCCTCAAAATTATCTAGTATTAATTCAAAATTAATTTAAATTACGTTAATATTTAATCAGCAAAATCAATTTTCAACAGTTTAAAATTATCCAGTATTAAATCAAATAATATAAAATAAATCAAACCGTCCACTCATCCATACAGCTTCACTTGTCTTCTGTAGCGCACCATATAATTATGTTGAATCAAGATCTTACTTGCAGCAACAAAAATCTTCCTTCTTCATTCACTGTATAGTACAGAGTATTGATTTCTTCAGCTTGGCGACCAATATGTGTTGTTGTTGTCTTACTATTTGCGTTGTTGTTGTAGTTTCTTCTATTAATCAGCAACCGCTATACACCAATGTACCTTGTACTGTTGTTGTAGTGACACACACCAAAAGTATACACACATCAACTACGTCGAATAAAATCAGTCGGTTACACTTTGAATAGTTTTCGTTCCCTCGTAATATGCTGTGTTGTTGTTGTTTTAGTCTTTATTTTCCTCTATCAGCAGCTGCACTCTATGAACACCTGCATACAATACACCATTTAAAAAAAACGTTCACAAAACTGTAACGTATTTTGTTCCGTTCATCTGCCACATACAAAAAAAAGTTCACAAAAACTGTAACGTATTTTGTTCTGTTTTTTCCCACTCACACATGTAATATTGTCTATATCAATATCAACAAAATTCCCAGTGGAGTTATTCTCTTCCCACTATTCTAATTACTCTCTTGAGTATCAGATAAAGTTTCACTCAATTATTTTGATAAACAATTGGGTAGAGCTTAATCAACCACCTTTTAGTTACATACACATCAACACTCAAAATCTCTTATTTTTGGTCTATCTACTCTTCTCTGCTTATGTTTGTTTGTGTGTTCTTGATCAGTCTCAACGTTTGGTTTTATGTGTTCGTCTTCCTCTTTTACTTCTTTTCTCTTAACTTCCTTCGTTCTCTTAACTTCATTAAACTTCTTTAAACATCTTTAAACTTCTTTTGTTCTCTTAACTTCTTTAAACTTCTTTAAACTTCTTTTGTTCTCTTAACTTCTTTTAGAAAAAATCTTTTGAACACATAAAACTTCAACACAAAACACTTTAACATTCTTAACACCTTCACACAACACTTTCACATATAATTCTGGTTGAATTAAATTTCGGTTGAGCCCCCATGTAGGAAATAGACTTAGCTATTTCTGTGGCAAATCAGGCACATACGCTTTTTAGTAAATCAAACACTTTATTATTTCTTCAATAAAATATAATTTAAATGTTTATTAGTTCACTTTTGTTGAGTCCGCGTATATGTCCGTCTTTGCTGATTGTTTAATGACAACTATATCGTTCTTCTTTCTGTTTGTCTGTAACAGCCTCTGTCTACTTACCACTCAATTGATCTCACTCAATCTCCTCTCATACTCATCTTTCTACATAGTCCGTCCGTTTGTACTGTCCGAATATTCTATCACCCTACATATATATATTACTATTTAATTCAAATACATATTAACCGTTTTATACTTACTATTTTCGACATTTAGGAAGATTTCATTTTTGATAATATTTCTTGATATTATGATTAATTAAAAAATTAGAAGATTAAATGGGATATTTATTTAAAGAAAGAAGAACCTGAGGGAACTTTATTTGTAAATCCATGGCTAGTCTTGCCAATAATAAAGGTAGGGCTTACTTCGCCTCTAAAGCTGTCATATTCAAATTGGGAAGGTGCCGATTGGAAGGGCTGTTACAACAAGCCTCGAAAAGGACACTAAAAAACTTAACGGCATCAGTATCCACTACTGCTAAAGTCGAGGAGTCAAATCCTAAAATCGACGAATTTGCCATTAACTCGCCGAAAGGAAGTGTAGCTGCCCTTTCCAAAATTGGAAAGGCGCCGATTGAAAGGGCTGTCAAAACCGGCCCCGACAAGGACACTAAAACACCTAAGACAGTACCGAAAGCATCATTAGCAAGTACTAGCAATGTTGAGGAGTCAAATCCTAAAAGCGAGGAGGAAACCACCCACCCGCCAGAAGACAGAACAGATGTGCTCTCCAGAAGTGGGAATGTGTCTATTAAAAATACTGCTATTCCTGATGGCTAAAATTAACACAGGTAAAATACATATACTTTTAATCCAGGGACCATGGACGATTCGCAATAAGGTTTATGGATTAAATCACGTAAATTTCCAACTATTCTACGCCGATACAGGGTCTCGTCCAAGAACATGTATCTTATGTTACAAGAACTTATGTTTTCTCCTCTCAACAGGATTATCAATATCGGATGCAACGATGCTGAAGCAAGGTCGTGGCAACATATTCCTTACATCTGTTTACCTGCCTTTCGATTCTCCGACACTACCACCAACGTAGGATCTGATGAAACTGGTTGAAGAGGTACAAAAGAAAAATAAGAAAATTGTAATAGGTTGTGATACCAACTCGCACCATGTAGCTTGGGGTAGTACAAACACCAATCGCAGGGGACAAGCTCTCATGGATTTCCTTAATACTAAACACTTGATAACATTGAACTTAGGTAATAAAGCTACCTTCGTCAATAGAATCAGAGAAGAAGTATTAGATATAACTATATATTCAGAAGAGCTTATAAACGAAATTCAGGATTGGAGAGTTTCGGACGAGCACTCCTTTTCTGATCATCGGTACATATGATTCAAAATACTAAGTCCACCACCAAAGCCGATAATGTTTCGGAATAAGTCTAAAACTAATTGGACAAAGTTCGTGACCTTACTTGTAAAAAATGTATTAAAATAAAAATACAAAATTTACTGGTGAATGTTACAAGACCGCGTGTGGTTGTAAAGCACTCTTACGAATCTTGAATAACACTAAATTTATTTTTAAAACTAAAAACTTAAGAACTATTAAACAAAATCTTAAAACTAACTTAGAACTAAGATAAGACCTCATGCATTCTTTTTATGCATTCAATCTTATCAATTGCATATTCCCTTTTAAGGGTGGGTTTTCAAGTGCGCTAGTGATAAGAATATGATCTACTTCTAATTATATCTCATAATGTCTATGCGTTACATAAACAAGAGAATTAATGTGCATCTTAGTACTAGCATTCTTATCATTACTAAAGGTTGTCATAAAAAACTAAGCGATAAATATTTATTTGAAACTCAAGTGAACTAATCGAATAGTTTTTATGACCAAACCCATGCACCAAAATAAGATTTAAAACTATGTTCAAATATGTTTGAACATTCTGCCAGGGGAAATACTAAATATATGTATAATAATTTTGTCTAAATATGTATATAGTAATTTATGAATACTTATGTATAATAAACCCGTACAGAATCATTGGCATGACTTCCTCTTCCTATACTTGTAGCAGTAGTAGCCAGGAACCCACAACCATAAGTTAGCACTCTTCCCCCGGCTCGCTTTCTTCAATTCTAAATCTCCATCAAGATACTCTTTTTCATCGGCTGGATTATTATCTTTGTTTGCGTTAGATAACGTTTCGTCACCAGTATTGATAGTAACATCTTCGGCTAATTTCCTTCTTTATCGATAGCCCCAGTTTTATTACAGAGAATTTTATTATCACTATTATTTCCTTTAGCATCATTGTCATCTTCGGCATTTTCATTATTTGTATTAATACACACTTTTGCACAGGCTATAGTAGAAGACACATCGTCTATGTTGGCTTCAGTTCTAATATCAACAGCACTGGTTTCATTAACATTATTATTAACATTTTCAGCGGCATATTTAACTTCAGTTTTGATATTGTTGAGTTGTTTACCTAGTGCATCTTTTTCAGCAACAATAGCATCATGAGAAGCAGAAGCACCCAAGTATGTGTTGCCCCCTCCATAGTGAGGACTTGCCGGGGAAATGTAAGCAGGAACATTAGACAACCCATTAACTGAATCGGTTTCTTCAGAGTGTTCAATTGTTAAAATAAATCTGTATTTGTAATAAGATTCATTATTCTCGTCTTCTGCTTCTTTACTAATTTTTGCTCTTCTCTGCCTTAACAATTGGAGTACTTTTTCGTATTCGACATTTGATCTGTGCCACTGAATCATTATGTCCATTTCGAACATACCGCACTGAGAATAGCAATATTCCAATTGATTCATAGAGTTGCTCAACTCAATATTTTTTTCGTCAATATCGCTTACAGAATTAAACAAATTTACAACTCCGCTTATCCCTTCTCTTGATCGTTCCATTTTCTTTTCAATCTCCCAAAATTTGTTCTCATGTGAAAGAGAAGCAAATTTTGGGCATTCTTGAAATTCATGTTCACCACGATAGCAACACGTGCATATATTAAATGTTATCTTCTTAAACACTTCTGTGTTTTGTTTATACTCTTCTTTTTGTTGTTTAGAATTAGTATCTTCCTCATGCAGATAATCTTCTTTAACGGCAACCACCGTTTGATCATCATCATAATTTTCCGTTACCTCCTTCTTTTTATCGCAACAGTCTTCATTATGCTCCCTTGGAGCACTTTTTAACTCACGTGGAGTTTTTTCCTGGTTTCTTGAACCCTGTTCTGGCATTAATGCCACACAGTGGTATAGGAAAAAAAAAGAGGGAAATAATTCGGTAACTTCTAAACGGTTAATCCGATTTTAATGAAATTTGGTATGCACAAAGAGGAGGTGTTGTCGATTTTTTATAAACAATACTTTTGTAAAATGGAAAATTTTGGAAAAATGTTAAATAAACATTTAAAACAATAATAAATAAAACTAAACAAATCAGAAAATTGCAATTTACTTAAAATATTTTAGTTAGTTTCTTCTAGTGAAGTGAATCAGTCGGCATGAATGTAAAACAATCTAAATGTTTGCAGTTAAAAGAAAAGGCAGACATTTTAGATAGTTTGCAAAAAGGAACAAGTGTGACTAGTTCAGCAACAAAAAAGTATAATGTAGTTTAGCAAAAAAGTATAAAATATCAATTGAAAATTTTATTTCAATTGATATTTTCTCATTATCTCGTTATACCCTACACCAGTTTAGTGGGGAGGGTATATTGGTTTGTGCTGATGTTTGTAACATACAAAAACATTCGTCATATACCCACTTTAAAGTTTACCAATCGGCTTAGAATCATTTTCTGACCCTATCCCCCATACACACTCCCCTTCAGAAATGACTTAAAGGTCAAAATTCACTTACAAACACTAATAACACTTTTAAATTCTACATAGAAGAAGACTTAACTCTCCCTACCAACATTTTTAAAGATAGGTTCATATTTTGCCCTACTCCCCTTTGAGCCCTCTTGTAGAAAATCTTTTTTTGCAAAAAAAAAGTAAAAATATTCCGAAATAAAGTTAAAAAAAAACAAACCAAATGCTTTATTTTTTTAAATAATCCCCATTTTGAACATACATACTGACTGGTGTAGGGTATCATATGGTCGGTTACGCCCGACTAGACATTCATACTTGTTTTGTTTTGTAATGGATTTTAATAAAATTTTAGTTTTATATTTTAATAATATAAATAATAATAAAAGAATATCACGCTCAAGCGTGTAAAATACAGATTTATAAATTAAAATTTGATATTTTGTTTCATGAAATTTAACAATCGCTAACGTGATCAATTTCGCTAATATGAACTCCCTTGGTTTTAATTAGTTCACGCTACCGCGAGTGCACTGTATTAAACCAGGTTTAACCAAAGAATGAAGATTATCTTTATCAGAAAAACTCGCCCTAACTGTATTAGTTTCCAAGTTAAACGAATTTTTGTATTTGATTTATATGGAAGATGCCACGCCCCCTATCTCTAGTCAGCCCACTTTTTATCCTAAATAGTCATATTGACACTAAAGTGACACATACTATCTTTTATTGCAGTAAAAAAAATTTCGAATGGTAAAAAAATTCCTCATTACCAAAATTCAAAACAGGACGCTATGTATATTTACATAATTGATTTAAAAATAGAGATAAAAGAATTTTTTTATTTTATTTTTGGAATAAAAGTAAACAGCATTTAGTTCAATTGTTTGCAAAAAATAACTAAAACGAAAAAAAAAATTCCACATTACCAAAATTCAAAACAGGACGATATGTATATTTACATAATTGATTTAAAACTAGAGATAAAATATTTTTTTTATTTTATTTTTGGAATAAAAGCAAACAGCATTTAGTTCAATTGTTTGCAAAAAATAACAAAAACGAAAAATTAATTCACATGTACACATGCAAAATAAAAATAACCAATTTTGGTTAATAATAACCAAAGTGGCAACACTGATTATAACCTCATAGTCGCGACTATCGTTTTGTTTCGTGTTTTCGTCGGCACATACATTGAATCAATTAATTTGCCTATGTAAAATTTTATAAATTTTAGGAAAAAACTTTATCTGAACAATTATATATAGCAAAATAATGCAATTTGTCTGTTGTATTTTTTAAAGAATATCTTATATTTTAATTTTCTACCATAAAAAGTAAAATCGTGATATTAATTAACAAGATTTTTGATAAAATGTGAACGTATTGTTAATTTTTTTAAGTCAATAAAGTATTTTGCTTTTTAGATTTTTTCTATTATTTTTTTTAACATTGCTGCATTATTTTATAAAATTTAATATTTTTGTTACTCGAATATATTAGAATAACATTTTTATATATTTTAGTAGTGGAACGACATTTCTTTTACATATCTTAACCGATAAGAATTTACCAATATTTGACTTAACATGAAATCGATCGTTTCTTTGATTAAATTTCGAAAATAATAAGTAACTTTGAATAGGATACATGATATATTAGATAATCAATGGATTTGGACCTAGAAAAAATGTTTAGTGAGGTATAAATCTATATATTACTAGCTAAATGTACCCGGCGTTGCTCGGGTTTTCTTCGATTCTTACAGATATTATATAGCTCTTGTTAGTTATGAGGTTAAAAATTAAAATGGTCATAAATTATTACTAATGTTGATTAGAGGGTTTTTAATGACTTTTTGTTTTTGAAGTTCGAAATTTCGATTTGGTCATCATTATTTCCAAAAAAAAAAAAAACATTGTGTAAGCTAATATTAAGTTTAAGAAAAAAATAATAGTGCAAAAATGGTAGTTATACAGTTGATAAATCTAACTGGATTTTTTGAATAAAAAAAGGTGGATTTATCTAATATATGTATGTTTGTAGGGCAATATCCCTAATTCATAAAACAAAACCATAATAATTTGTTGTAAAATAAATTTGATTTATTTTTCTTTTTGCCGAAGGATGTCAAATATTTTTAAAGTGTGTAGAAATAGTAAATTAGATAAAAGTTATTTAACTAAAATATCGTACACTTGCAATAGCATACACGTGCAAAAAAACATTTAAATTTTATTAATTATTTATTAAAACTTTCTAGCTATACCCAGTGTGCTTCGCTACCCTCATCGTAATGGAATAAAATAAATATCATTATTGTAAATGTATATATATCTGCAATATCAAAAATTCCCCTTTTAGAGAACTCTTTAAGTTTGATTTTATGATTCTAGTCTCAATATTACAGAAAATTAGAAAAAACAGTTGAAGAACGAAAAAGTACCAGACAGTGCCTTTTTATATATTTTCATTAAATCAGGATGACGCATGTTTATGATATGAAACCTAAGGACTGTCTAGATAATAAAAGAATTTAATTTATTTATTTTGAACACAAAAAATATTAATAAATTTGGTTTCTTTTCATAATATACCTAAATTCTAATACTTATGTAAGACACTGTATATTTAGGTACACAGTTTTTCATTAATCGTTATAAAAACAAATAAAGCAGTATAATTAACTTAAATACCTATAACAACAAATGAAAAACAACACAAAACAAAACATCATTAAAGTAAACCGTTATGACAAAAACACAGACACAAGTTGTGCCTAACAACTAAAAAATCAAAATATTTTTCCACATACACACGTATTGAATGCAAAAGAATGATGAAACATCTTTTGTTTGTGAAAAAATTAAAATGAAAAAAAAAAACAAAAAATGAGAAAACATTTTTTGTTTTTTTTTTTCATTTTTGTAAAGTAGCAAATAAACCAAACAACGCACATATGAAAATAAGAAACAAACTACAAAAAGTCCGAACACATATTAGAAAAAACAAAAAACAACATTAATGAGTATATACCTTAATGAGAGTGATGAGAAGGCCTCTCAAATTTATACATTTTACATTTTTTACTTCTCAAAATTCATATACGGGAATATGTACCAAAATAAAAAAATAAATGTTTACATTTCAAAATGCTTAAAACGAAAACAATTCTTAGCTATTCATTTGCAAAAGTGAGCATAAAAAAGTTAAAACAAAAAGTTTTAAAAGTACACTCGTGTCAATTTATCATAAATGTTTAAATTTATGTGTTCATAAAAGAATTTTTCTGAACCCTGATTTAAACCTATATCCTTTAATATTTTTCATATTTTAGTATTAAATATGACAGAACATATAAATCTTATATTTACCTATTTTCTATTTGTTTGCTTATCCTTATAATTGAAAGATCCTATTATGCTTAAATTTTCAGAAATTTATAACTATTTTTATACCCACCATCAAAAAAGATGGGGGATATATTGATTTTGTCATTCCGTGTGTAACACATCGAAATATTGCTATAAGACCCCATAAAGTATATATATTCTGGGACCTCCTAAGATTCTAAGACGATCTAGCCATGTCCGTCCGTCTGTCTGTTGTTGGCACGATAGCGTCCACAAAATAACAGATATTGAGATGAAATTTTCCCAAAATATATTTTATTGATCAGAAATGTTTGGTATTGAAAATGGGCAAAATCGGTCAACGATTTCACATAGCCTCCATATAACTGTACCCCCCGGAATATTGTATGAATAGCTTCAAATATTCACAAATTCGTTGTTTATGAAGCAAATACCACAAAATTTCGCATAGGTCAGTTTTTTGACGTCTGA
>NC_060952.1:57773038-57810049 GCF_022045245.1 Lucilia cuprina | reverse complement strand
ATATTAAAGGATATAGGTTTAAATCAGGGTTCAGAAAAATTCTTTTATGAACACATAAATTTAAACATTTATGATAAATTGACACGAGTGTACTTTTAAAACTTTTTGCTTTAACTTTTTTATGCTCACTTTTGCAAATGAATAGCTAAGAATTGTTTTCGTTTTAAGCATTTTTAAATGTAAACATTTATTTTTTTATTTTGGTACATATTCCCGTATATGAATTTTGAGAAGTAAAAAATGTAAAATGTATAAATTTGAGAGGCCTTCTCATCACTCTCATTAAGGTATATACTCATTAATGTTGTTTTTTGTTTTTTCTAATATGTGTTCGGACTTTTTGTAGTTTGTTTCTTATTTTCATATGTGCGTTGTTTGGTTTATTTGCTACTTTACAAAAATGAAAAAAAAAAATGTTTTCTCATTTTTTGTTTTTTTTTTATTTTAATTTTTTCACAAACAAAAGATGTTTCATCATTCTTTTGCATTTAATACGTATGTATGTGGAAAAATATTTTGATTTTTTAGTTGTTAGGCACAACTTGTGTCTGTGTTTTTGTCATAACGGTTTACTTTAATGATGTTTTGTTTTGTGTTGTTTTTCATTTGTTGTTATAGGTATTTAAGTTAATTATACTGCTTTATTTGTTTTTATAACGATTAATGAAAAACTGTGTACCTAAATATACAATGTCTTACATAAGTATTGGAATTTAGGTATATTATGAAAAGAAACCAAATTTATTAATATTTTTTGTGTTCAAAATAAGTAAATTAAATTCTTTTATTATCTAGACAGTCCTTAGGTTTCATATCACACATTTTAAAACTTGAAAAATTAACATTTACTTAAATTAGTTTAGATCCTTGGTCAAATATATGTATATCCTTTCGGTTGATAGGTATAATAATCTAGGATAATAATCTAGCGTACATATTAAATCAACATATATACCCTGTAGGATTTTGTGAGTTAACTAAAAATCAAGTTAACTTTTTGCTAACTTATTATGACTAGCTTCAAAAATGATCGAGGGAATAAACAAACATTTTAATAAAATTTTAAATAAAAAATAAAACATAAACTAATAAAAAATTTGTCAAACTATTTGTATTGAAAAAATTAAAAATGAAATAAGTAAATAAATACATCCCTAAAACATTCTCGTTTACCCTACTCTAATTTATTTGGAAGTATCTTTCTGTGTATTCTTTTCACATAAAATAAAGTAAACAAACAAAATTTTGGCGAGAAAAAAGAAAAATAAGCACGACAAGTACCGGACAAAAAACCAGAAATAAACATACGTATATTCATATATACATATATATGTAAGAATGTAGGTATGTAGACAAGAGCATAATATATTTTTAAGCTCTGTGATAGAGAACAAGAAAATGTTTTTTGTTTTCCCTTCATACTTATCCAACGCATCATAAAAACACAAAATGGTTGTTTAACCAGTCTTTGCACATATTCTTATTTCATCCTTTCATGCAAAAACACGAACACTCTCAATCTCGACATTTTACATTTATTTTACATTTCATTTTAGAATGCTAATGCAAAATAAAACTTTATGCTCTTTCAGTTGTGAGATTTTTACAAAAATTTTATTTCTCAAAAATGTCCATGTGCGAATATACAAGCGTTGAAGATTTCATTGAGTTTTGTTCATAAATAAAGATTTTGTCATATATTACATATTTTTTAAATTTCTAAAACTATGATTTATATCAAAATTTTAATAGGGTCGCAGATAGCTACAACAATTTAGTCCATATTTAACCCTTAATATCTTTTTTTAGTTAGATATGGAAATTCTCGACCCTTTACAAAAAAATTCAACCCAATATCTCAATTAAATTCATAAATATGTTCATTTAAACCTGTGTCCTTTAATTTCATATTTTTCATATTTTAGTATTAAATATGACAGAACATGTTTAAATCTTATATTTACCTATTTTCTATGCTTAAATTTTCAGAAATTTATAACTATTTTTTTCCTAAATTTTTTCGACAGATCATTTCGTTCTGTTTCGTTTATGATCATGTAGGTAAAAATATACAGGTAATGATAATTTCGATTCATTCACTAATAAGAAATATCAATGACTGAATTACAAGTTATAGTAATATAGTCCTAAATGTTAATAGGTAGGCAGTTCGTAATATTTTACTTTGGAATACCTGTATCGGAAATGACAAGAATTGGTATATAAGTAAACTTCTCAGATTTTAAGTACTATATTTAATAAATCTACAATGAAGTTTACATTAAAGTATGAAGAGTTGTGTTCCGTTTTATGGAGTGTATCTTCAAAAGGGCCAGAAAGAATTGAAGACATTTCAAATTATATAAAAATTACATATAGTAGAAAAGTAGACAAAACAGGCATATCAAAAATTGAAAACTTTTTAAAACTTTTTGATGTAAAAAGTAAGTCTGTGGATGGAAATCAAAAGAAATTTTGATTAAAATTTTGTAGTTGGATGGAAACTACTACGGAAATCTCAACTTACAACACATCAGCAGGAGCGCCTTGCAAGTCATACGAAGACTTATGTTCAAGGTAAAAAAAGAGGGTCACACAAAAACTTTTTTCAATCTCAAATGAGGAAATTGCTGATAAATTTAACGAAATGCTGAAAAAGGAAAACCAACCTATGGATGCCGTACATATTGCAACTATTCTTCCTAATGCATCACCAAAACGACTTAAGCGAATTGTGAAAAGTATACCAACTCCAACATCACAATCAAATTTTACTGAAGAGGAAGTAATAGCGCTTGTGTTGGAACTGGGTCTCAGTCGAAATAAGTACAAAATATTAAGGAAAGCTCTGCATAAAAAAGGACACAATATATTACCATCATACAAGGCGATCCAGGAAAAAAACAAACTATCCGACCATCACCTATTGCTTTTAATGATGTAGAAGCTGGTATTGATATATTATCTTTGCTCTAAAACACAGCATCAAGAATTGTGTCAGAATTTTCAGAAGACCAACTAAGGAAAATTCATAACTGTGATGTTGTCTTAATGTGTAAGTGGGGATGTGACGGTTTATCAGCACTTCCAGAATACAAACAAGCTTGTGAAAGTCGGACATTAGCAGACTACAAAAGTGTATTTATGTCATCATTAGTGCCATTACGAATTCGTTCATATTCCCTTAATCCATCATCGTCAAGCATCGGAAATTCATTTGAAGATATATGGATCAATACAACTCCGGGTTCAAACAATTTTTGTAGACCCATTGGATTTGAATATATAAAGGAGTCAAAAAAAAAAACAACAAAAGATTTAGTGGAATATTTAAAAGATAAAATAAATGCACTGGAGCCCATTTGCATAAAAATAAAGGAATTCTCTATTAATGTATCATATCAGCTAAGCTTAACAATGATTGATGGAAAGGTCAGCAATGTCATAACAGAAACTTCTTCCTTCTGGAGATGCTCAATATGTAATGAGAAAAAGTCGCAATTCTCAAATATAAACAAAAGCAGAAGTATTAATGAAGAAGTCCTGTCTTTCGGAATTTCACCACTTCATGCCAGAATACGATTTTTGGATTACTTTTTACACTAGCATACGACCTCATATAGAAGTGTGCCATATAATCTTACTAAATCAACAAAAAATAATGAAGAATTGAAAGAACTGAGAGCTGCGGAAAAAAGCTGAATCCAGGAAGAATTTAAAGTTCAGATGGGATTAAACATCGACAAACCACTTCCAAGTTGCGGTAGTACAAATGACGGTAATACGGCGAGAAGGCTTTTTCCTGATTTTTAAATTACTTCAAAAATAAGTGGAATCCACAAGGAGTTACTTCGAAGAGTTAACACTATTTTAATGGCACTGAATAGTAAACATAAAATTAATGGAAATCGATTTGGGAATATACATCTGAAATTTCTAAATTTCTTGTATCTCTGTATCCATGGAGGGAACTAACACCAACAGTACACAAAGTATTGTGTCATGGTCAAATAATTATTGAAATAATAGAAAACATATTGAGGTTTCCAAAACTGTTTTCAGTTTTCTGATCCTAGCTTTGGGATTTTAGAACATGTCGCCCAAAGTTGAAATTTTGATAAAAATAGGTCATATTCGTGGCAACATTTTCAAAAAATAGAACGCCAAAGCGTTCTGCGTAAAGATACCTTATAGAAAACTATAAAATTATTATATGTTCTTAAAGAAAATTTTATTTTATTAATAAAAGAGTTAGGACACCTTTTTGGCAAAAAAAACTGCAACTTAAACTGCAAAACTTAAATTAAAAAACGTATATTTTTATACCCTTCACCTTCGTGAGAAGGGTTTGTCATTCCGTTTGTAATTTCTATAATATAATTTTCCGACCCTATAAGGTATATATTCTGGATCCTTATAAATAGCGGAGTCGATAAAGCTATGTCCGTCTGTCTGTCTGTCCCAGATATCGGCGAGATCTGAATCTTCGATAATTCAGTTATAATAACGGAGATATGAGCAAAAATCCTAGACAACCTCTGAAAATTTCATCAAAAAACCACATTTTTTTAATGCTTTGTTAAAAAAGCAACAACAACACTGTGAGTTGGATAAAGATGTACATGTGCGTGTGTAGATGTATTTGGTTCAATTCTGCTTTGTATTTTTTATGTTTGGATGCTGTTGGCGTCATTGAGTTGTGTATTTTCTTTTTGTTTTGTTTTTGTAAATTATGTTCGTATATTTTGATGTAGGGTTGTTTTATTGCGTTGTTTATTTATATTGTTTTTGTTTTTCTGTGTTTTTCGTTAAGTGTGTATAGATGTCTGTTGTTTTAGAAGTTATGGTAAATTTTGTATCACTAAATTTGGAAATGCCTATAACTCGGATATTATAAGAGATAAGTAGTATGTCCAAGCATGTTTTTTCAAGATCTCTTCGAGCGCTTTCAGAAAATATAAAAATCTTTGTATTTGAAGAAATGGCACAAGTTTAAAATTTTTACATTTCGTAGGTGCCCTACTTTAAGCCGCCACAGCGCCGTCCCTGGGGCATCTGCAGGGTTCATCTTCAAAACTCTAATACTCCTTAGCTAAATTTTATGCCGATCGGATCAGCCTTTTAGAAATGCCAGATTTATTTCCAAATAATTTCGATTCTGCCCCACTGTGCACCGGTATCTTCTTTCCCAGGAAGCAAGGTTCAGTATATTTAGAGCTTCCTCAGCTCTTCTACATAAGTAATTTGGATCCATCCTGAGGTATACCGCGAAATACCCTTTTCCTGATAGTTATATCGTACATCTGGCAGCTTATCCATCTGTTCCTTAGCATGTAGTTGATCCAGTTACGGAGCACCCGGCCAACATTAAACTGGTCTATTGATTGGATAAGGGTATCAGTGAGCACATTATTGAAAGCGCCTTCGATTTCAATGCATACCGCCAGTGTATACAGTTTGCTATCAAAAGATTCACCTATGTAGTGGACGACTTCATTTAAAGCGGTTTCCACTGATCGTCTCTTTACATAAGCATGCTGCTTATATTTAAGTTCTTTGTATGGTATACTGCTTTTAACCATGCTATCGACAATCCGTTCCATGGTTTTAAGTAGGATGGACGTATTGGTCGATAGGACTTAGGTGTCACATAGCTAGGTTTCCCTGGTTTGCATCTTGCATTTAACTGGGGTATATGCCAGTGAATATCTGTGACATATGTACGGAAACCAGTCCCGCCTCCATCTGCAAAAGTGCCGGGAAAAATGCCATCCGGCCCTTCGGCTTTATAGGGAGCAAAGCTTATGATTGCCCCTTTAATAAATATTTCCATGTTACCCTCCTCTTCCTCAAATATCGGTCCATCTATGTTATTCGATAATCCGGGTGGGACATTAGAGTACATTAGGAGTTTTATTGTCTCCTCCATATCCTCAAGCCACCTGCCCGTGTCATCGATCATGAATCCCGGTTGGACATAAGTTTTGGATAGGTATTTTTTATCTTCGATACGTCATTTACGCTATCTACCTGTTCACAGAAAACTTTCCAGGAGTCTAGGCTATTCGAAAGATTACCTTATATTCACCAAGTTTATTATGATACTCATCCCAGTATACTGCCGTCTTTTTACGCCGTGCCCGGTTAAATAGTTTGCGAAGAGTCTTCCCAACGTTCCGGATCTCCCCAGTTACCCAGGGTTTTTCATGGGCAGATCTCCGCTCTCGCTGTCTTCGAACGATTCAACCAGGGCAATTGTGAAAGTGCATTGAAAAGTGTCCTGACATAAACGGTTCTTTAGTAATGTTCAAACATATTTGAACATAGTTTTAAATCTTATTTTGGTGCATGGGTTTGGTCATAAAAACTATTCGATTAGTTCACTTGAGTTTCAAATAAATATTTATCGCTTAGTTTTTTATGACAACCTTTGGTAATGATAAGAATGCTAGTACTAAGATGCACATTAATTCTCTTGTTTATGTTACGCATAGACATTATGAGATATAATTAGAAGTAGATCATATTCTTATCACTAGCGCACTTGAAAACCCACCATTAAAAGGGAATATGAAATTGATAAGATTGAATGCATAAAAAGAATGCATGAGGTCTTATCTTAGTTCTAAGTTAGTTTTAAGATTTTGTTTAATAGTTCTTAAGTTTTTAGTTTTAAAAATAACTTTACCAGAGATGGGGGTAGTTCACTAAATTATTAGTTAAATCAATATTTAACTAACACTAAATATTATTTCAAAAAATATATTTTTTACTAATTTTCTGGAGCTTAGTGGTAGTGAAGCTTATATTTTTAGCACTAATATTTTTTAGTGATAATTTTATTTTTTTAACTATAACTCAATTGAACATCTATTAAAATGGAAAATACAGATTTTGTTAGCGATGGCACTATGATAGACCCTACATATGCAGTTACCCCAACAACATCTCATGCTTTAAAAAGAAATGGTTGAAACACCTAAATTCCAAAATTTTGCCTTCTTCTGCTCAAGTGGAATGGTGAACTCTCCTCGGAAAATTAAATCAATTGGTTAATTTTGTACCTCGATTGCCACGTCATCTGCGTTGCCAGTTGCCAAAATGATGTGGTTACTGGATGTTTTTTAGGCAATAGCTTGGAACCTTTGTAAATAATGAACGTTTTACTTATTAATATACTTATTAACTTAAACAATTTCTAGACTGTCCTATTAACTTAAACTTTCAAATGAGTGAAACATTTCTCTGTTGAAAAAAAATAGTGCAGGAATATTTTTTGAACTAATAATTTAGTGTAGAAAAAATTATTTCACTAGGCTGTAAAAACAAATATTTTTACTATTTTTAAAATATTTTTAGTTAAAAATTTTAAATATCACTATCACTATTATTGAATGAGGCTTATATTTTTCAATTCATCACTAAACATAAATAAAAATAGTGAATAATTTTGAACTACCACTAATAATTAGTGATAGTTAAAAATTAGTGCACTACCCCCATCTCTGATCTTTACATACCGGTAATTAGGCAAGTAATATTGGAGAAAAGTGTAAGTAGTTACTTTTTGGGTGAATAACTAATTATTTTTGTTCGACGATGACCAAAATATAAATAGTTACAAATCAGCTTACCCGACTTTCCGGATTTAAAACTGGTTTTACAATTATTTTTCATGTTTGCTATTCTATTCTCTTAATCAATGTCCCATTAAAAAATAGTTTTATCATTCTGTCTGGAATGTGTGTGAAACACAAATGTAAATATCAACATTTCTGGAAAAAAAACTTCAAAATCGACTACAGTTAGGAACACTAACTAATTGTTTCCTGCACTTCTAAAGTGATTATATGAACCTGTTTACGTAGAATTTAGTTACTATACAGGTATTTTTAAGCTCAAATGTATGTTGAAGTCATATTTTAGGTAGGATTGATTATTGACCGATATGATATTTTAAACATAATTTTACTAAAACAATATTAGTTCCATAAAAAGTTCCTGGTGAATTTTATTGCCATCCGCGCTTTTATATTATAGTTTTATTTCTAGAGGAAAACCTTATATCGTAAACCATAAATCGAAGACGGAT
This sequence comes from Lucilia cuprina, assembly GCF_022045245.1. Taxonomy (NCBI): domain Eukaryota; kingdom Metazoa; phylum Arthropoda; class Insecta; order Diptera; family Calliphoridae; genus Lucilia; species Lucilia cuprina. The sequence goes on along the minus strand of NC_060952.1, from coordinate 57,801,957 downwards.
AATGCCCATTTTCTATACCAAACAAAAATTTTCGAAATTTCAGCTGTCTAGTTCGCTTTATCGAATGACGAATACAATCTTGTTTGACGGTGGGTAAAAAACAGGGATTGCCAACCTAAAACTGTTAGTGTATTGGAGAGAGTGAGAGAACTGCACTACAAGAAAGTGTAAACTTATAAAGATTTATAGTCTTTTGAAAAATTTGTAGATAGTGAAATAAAAATTGGGATGGAAATACCTCTTGATGTTCTGATGAAAAAATCTAACAATAATTTTCATTTCTAATTACAATATATTTTAATTTTAAAGTTTTTTGCAAATTACAATTATTTGTAAAGTGTAATTGAGCAATAACCAATAACAATTATTTGCAATTCTAATTGAAATGTTGGCAATTACAATTATTTGCAATTGAAGAATTTCCTTATAATTACATGTAATTAGTAATTGTAATTTAGTGCACTACCTAAATTGTTTTTAATTGTAATTGGAAAATCTTCAATTATAAGTAATTGTAATTTTTAAACTTCAATTACAATAACAAGTAAATGTAATTAGCCAAACTTCAATAAAATAAAAAAATTGTAATTGATAATTTCAAACACTTGTAATTGATTATTGTTCTATTACACATAACATGTAATTTTAATTGATCATGTAATGAATTACTACCCAAGCCTAGTAAAAAATATTTTTTCTTTGCATTAATTCTTCAATCCATATATTTTTAGAAATAAAAAAATATTTCATAGTATATTAGTATCTAAATAAAAATTCCCAAATAATGTTTGAAAAGAAGAAAAGTCTGATTAAAATGGAATTTTAATTTATCGGACTAATATTTTACGTGTTTTTAATGAAATTTTCTATATTAATGCTTTTGTGAAATCCTGGTGTTTCTAATATTAAAAGATACTCATATTGTTAAGATTTTTTTATTATCTTAAAACACTTTTCAATTTTCATCATTAATATTTTCCGTGCTTTAAACAAAGTCTTAACTATTTTCAATAGGCTTCTTCCATGGGGCAATAGAAGATCATGTACCACATTTCATTGAATTATCTTCAAAATTGCGACATGTAGTTGGATTAAAAAGTTTACATGAATGGACGGACATAGCTAAATCGACTCAGAAAATGATTCTGAGCCGATTGGTATACTTTAAGGTGGGTATAGGACCAATATTATTGTGCGTTACAAACATCAGCACAACCCAATATACGCTCCCCATTAAAGTGGTGCAGGGTATAATAAATGTGTATTTGTTTTTATATATGTATGTATGTATGCATGTATGTTTGTATGTATGTATGTATGTATGTATGTATGTATGTATGTATGTATGCATGTATGTATGTATGTATGTATGTATGTATGTATGTATGTATGTATGTATGTATGAATGTATGAATGTATGTATGTATGTATGTATGTATGTATGTATGTATGTATGTATGTATGTATGTATGAATGTATGTATGTATGTATGTATGTATGTATGTATGTATGTATGTATGTATGTATGTATGTATGTATGTATGTATGTATGTATGTATGTATGTATGTATGTATGTATGTTTGAAGTCTATAGTCGCCTAAACGGCTAATCCATTTTGTTGAACTTTTCACGGTGTGTACCGTATGCCTGGAAGAAAAAATAGGCTACTTTTCATTTCGAAAATTCAAGTAAGCGAGGTGCCACGCCTATTTACTAAATAAACTATTAAAAGTCGTATATCTTGGAAACTTATGCAATTAGAGTCCTCAAATTTTGCACGGACAACTTTGACATCTGTAAGAATATTTTTTGACAAAATGGGCGGAATGGCTGTAGTGGTCGTGGCACCTTCCATATTAAGAAAATATTAAATCAGTATAGGAACAAACGAGGGATATTATTTAATGCCCGATCCAAAACTCCGGGGTCGGGTTACCAACATCGTAAAGTGCATAGCAGTAATCGTCCAGGAGTTTTGTTCTGGCAACTTTGGCGTAAGATGGCGTGTGTTTTCCTTTTCTACTACACGCAGAGAAAAAATATAGTTGTGGTAACCATAATCTAAGAGCAACATATTATGGTTAGAATTATGGTTAAAGTTAAAACATATTATGATCATTTTTACTATAAAGAAATATCATATTATGATCATTATTAGTATAATAATCTATCATATTATTATTAAACATAGTCCAAATATTTCATCATAATATAGTTTTATTAATTATAATGTGATGTTGTAGCATCATATTGTAGTTTCAAGGAACCACATTATGGTTTCATGTAATCATATAATGGCTTCAAGTAATCATAATATATTGTTTCAAGTATTCATATCTTCCATATCTTCCAATCCTTCAAATGGGAGAAGATATATCCAAGTTATCCACAGTTGTAACATATTCACTGCTTTTACCACTTTTTTTTTTTCATAGATGCCTCTGAAGGTAGCTTACAGTTAGGCAGCGGTTTCTTCGCACAGTGCCTAAGGAGTAAATGCCCTCCTTGCCAAATGAACCATCAGCGGTATGGCTGAATAATAGTTGTCATGGTATAACTGGTAATTTTGGCTTCTAGGAACAATACGTGATAAGCGCAGTACAATATTTTATGTGGCACCCAGATCAGGTTCACCTTTAGGCCGATCTACGTCGTTTTCTTGTCCGGAATATATTTCAAAGTTGTAGGCAAATCCCTATTTATGGGGCTTCATTGGAATATATTGCTTCATGTAGTGCCTAACTTTTGTAGAACACATTTGTTCATCAATAGAAAGATGTTTCTCTAATGAAACATTATTAAACTTTGCTTTCAAATGTTCAATTATTGGTCTTATTTTATGGAGTCTGTCTCTTCAAGCTCTTCAAAGGTGTCATTGTTGTTAAAATGTATGTTTTGATGAATTTTTTCAAAAGTTTTTGAACACATTGTGCTGCTTATAGGTGAGAATCCAAGCTTCTCACTCCAATAAGACCTAATGTGGGGCATGTGAACTAGTGACATATACAAAACAATTCCAATATATGTCTGATTAAGTAAACGTTATCTTTTTTGTATGGTAAAAATTTGTTTCTTTTACTTTCAAATGGTGAGAAAAAAATAACAAAAGAACTGATATGGAGTTAATAAAGTTGACAATTCTCCATGTATTTCAGAATCTCCGTGGAAATGTAATTGTCCTGCGTCGATATTCAAATAGTTCTTTTTCCATGTTATGTTTTTAAACTTTGTTGATGAAGATATACTGGGCTTACAAGAAGGCGCAGATGGTGGTATCTGGTTAATGAAAAGTTCTTCATCTTGCTCATCGTAGACTATTTCATCAATGTTAGGCTGAAAAGTAAAATCAGTATCATCGTCGCTTTCAGTTCCAATGAAGTTATTTAATGAAATTTCAATTTCATTATCAGCTAATTTTTTAGACTAGACACCTAGAAAATTTTAATAATACACAAAAAACAATAACAAAACATAATAAGAAACACAAAACATATAACGGAAAATTGTACAACACTTTGTCACTAAACACGCGGTGTAGCCATTTGGCAACATACACTAATTGTATTTTTTTTTACACATTTAACTATTTTCTTTAATTTTTTATTATTGAAATTAATAATACTTACATTAGTTTAATCAATAATTAATTTTAGTTGATGAAATATCACTTAGAAAGTTTTAAAAATGCAAACCGAAAATCGGACTTTTTGGAAAAACAGGTGTTCAACTTTACCAACGAAAAAAATGTGCAAAACAACGATTTCTATTTAATTTTTTCAAGTTCAGATAACCAGTTGTTGTAAAACAGTGTTAAACCAATAGGCCCTAATGTGCAAAATTTCGTTTTTGTACCTAAAAAGTATTTTTTTATTAAAAAAAACGGTTTGTTGCCAAATGGCAACAGTACGCATTTAAGGGTTAAAGTTCTTCGTGCAAAATTTTAAGAATTTAGTTGTATAAGGTTCTTACTGTAATAGTTTCTAATATAAACGAATTTTTGTATTTAATTAATATGAAAGGTGCCACGCCCCCTAACGCTAGTCCTCCCACATTTTATCCTAAACAAACATATTGACACTAAAGTGGCTCCGGAAAAATTTTAGGACTCTAACTGTGTTATCTGTATTATCTCAAGAAAAACGAATTTTTGTATTAAATTAATATGGCACCTCCCTCATGGGTATTTATTATTTATTTATTTATTTATTTTATTTATTATTTATCACTTAAAATGTTTACATCGATGTTAAACATCGATTTTAAGATTATAACTGTATTAGTTTTCAAGTAAAACGAATGTTTGTATATAATTTATATGGGAGGTGCCACACCCCTAACGCTAGTGTCATATATATATATATATATATATATATATATATATATATATATATATATATATATATATATATATATATATATATATATATATATATATATTATATATAATATATATATATATATATATAATATATATATATATATATATATAATATATTATTATATATTGTAACGCACAATAATTTTGGTCCTATATTCACCTTACAGATCGCATTTTTGAAGAGACTTATTGAAAATGGTTAAGATCGGTCCATTTTTTTCAATTATAGAACACCCCTATAGAACTGAATCCCCGAATATGCCTTGTTAGCATTGTAATCAAACTACAGGTCGCAATTTTTGAAATAATTGAATGAAATTTGACACATGATCATCTATGGTACCGGAGACGAACCTACAAAAAGCCCCCTTCAACATTTGATTCTATTCAAAAATAGTTCTTCAATTTGTTTTCTTGATTTTTATAATAAAAATTGAAAATAAAAATTATTTTTGATTCTATTTGTTTCATTAAAAATTATTTGCAATTTTCTTCATAATACAGGATTAGTAATTTTTAATTTTGCAATTTTCGAATCAATTTCTGCACAATTTCAGCAAATTTGGTCGATATTAGGTGGTGGTAAATAAATTTTACCAATTTTCTATTAATCTCTGTTTTAACCCGATCATTTTAATGTGTTTTAAAGGTAAATATCGCAAAAAGAGTTTTATAATTAATTTCTAAAAATAAAAATTATTGACTGATTATTTGGGCATTATGTTTAAAAAATTATTTGTCTTTTTCTACCCACCATCAAAAAGATGGGGGGTATATTGATTTTGCCATTCCGTGTGTAACACATCGAAATGTTGCTCTAAGACCCCATAAAGTATATATATTCTGGGACCTCGTAAGATTATAAGACGATCTAGCCATGTCCGTCGGTCTGTCTGTTGTTGGCACGAAAGCGTCCACAAAATAAGAGATATTGAGATGAAATATTCCCAAAATATATTTTATTGATCAGAAATGTTTGGTATTGAAAATGGGCAAAATCGGTCAACGATTTCACATAGCCCCCATACAACTGTACCCCTGGAATATTGTATAAATAGCTTTAAATATTCACAAATTCGTTGTTTATGAAGCGAATACCACAAAATTTCGCATAGGTCAGTTTTTTGACATCTGAAAAATATTTCTGCATTATGGCAAACATAGGTCCGTAATTGGCCCTACCCCCCATATAAGGTCCCCTTTAGAAAATGACTAAATAGCTGATTACTGGCTTAAAAATGGGAATATAGCGATGAAATTCGACACATAAGTTTCATGCAAGTCAATATCTCTCAACCAAATTTTATGTATATCGGTCCATAATTGACCCTACCCCCCATATAACGTCCCTTTCAGAAAAATGACTTTAACGCTCATTACTCTCTTAAAATACAAGTATAGCGATTAAATTTGACATAAGTAAGTTTTTTACTATCCAAAACCTCTCTATGAAATTTTATGTGGATCGGTCCATAATTCACCCTACCCCCCATATAAGGTCCCCTTCAGAAAATGACTTTAACGCTCATTACTGGCTTAAAAATTGAAATATAGCGATGAAATTCGACACACATAAGTTTTATGCAAGCCAATATCTCTCAACCAAATTTTATGTATATCGGTCCATAATTGACCCTACCCCCCATTTAACTTCCCCTTCAGAAAATTATTTTAACGCTTATTACTCGCTTAAAAAATACAAGTATAGCGATGAAATTTGACATAAGTAAGTTTCTTACTAGCCAAAACCTATCTATGAAATTTTATGTGGATCGGTCCATAATTGACCCTACCCCCATATAAGGTCCCCTTCAAAAAATGACTTTAACGCTCATTACTGGCTTAAACAAACGAATATAGCGATGAAATTTGATATAAGGAAGTATCTTACCAGCCAAAAATCTTTATGAAATTGTATGTGGATCGGTCCATAATTGACCCTACCCCTCATATAAAGACCCTCCATAAAATTACTATAACGCTCATTACTTGCTTAAAAATACGACTAAAGCGATGAAATTTAACAGAAGCAAGTTTTATACTATCCAAATTTCTTTACCAAATTTCCCAGAAATAAGTTTTATACTAGGCAATATCTCTCTACCAAATTTTATGTGGATCGGTCCATAGTTGACTCTACCCCCCATAAGAAGTCCCCCCAAAAAATTTTTTAATGCTCATTACTGGCTTAAAAATCGGATTATAGCAATGAAATTACACAGAAGTAAGATTTATACAAGTCAAAATTTACCAAATTTTATGTGGATCGGTTCACAATTGACCCTTCCCCCCATATAAGGCCCCCTTCAGAAAACGACTTTAATGTTAATTATGGGCGTAAAAATACGAATATAGCGAAGAAATTTGACATAAGTATGTATCTTAGGAACCAAAACCTTTCCACCAAATTTTATGTGGATCGGTCTATAATTGACCCTACCCCCATATAAGGTCCCCTCCATAAAAATACTTTAACCCTCATTACTCCCTTAAAAATACGAGTATATCAATGAAATTTCATAAAAGTAAGTTTTTCACAAGCTAAAATCTCCTTACCAAATTTTATGTGGAACAGGCCTTAATTGACCCTAACCCCAACATAAGGTCCTTATCAGAAAATACTTTAAGGCCCATTTCTGGCTTAAAAATACGAGTATAGTAATAAAATTCGACTCAATTAAGTTTCTTGCCAGTCAAAAACTCTTAACTTAATTTTATGTGGATCGAGCCTTAATTGACCTACCCCCATATAATGTCCCCATCAAAAAAAAAAAAAAAACGAGTAAAGCAATAAAAAACGAGTAAAGCGATGAAGTTCGAAAAATACGAATACCGCAATGCAACTCGGCATAAAACAATTTTGACTTAAACTACTCACTACCATATTTTATGACCTTAATGCTCCTTAATGGCTTCAAAATACAAGCAGATCGATGAAATTTTAAACAAATAAGGAACTGAAATCTTCCTACAGACTTTTATGAGAATTAGTCCATATATGTATGTATAAATACCACTACTCGCTATAAAAATTAGCACTGTCAATAGTAAAACCCCCATCAATGACCTCTTTCAAATCTTACCCTGATGTTCTTATTGATATCGATATATAATAATAAAATATTCAAAATATTAAAGTTCATTTATATATCAGTGATTTGATGGTGGGTATAAAAGATTCGGCATAGCCGAATATAACACACTTACTTGTTTTACCTAAATTTTTTCGACAGATCATTTCGTTCTGTTTCGTTTATGATCATGTAGGCAAAAATATAAAAATAATGATAATTTCGATTCATTCACTAATAAGAAATATAAATGACAGAATTACAGCTTATAGTAATATAGTCCTAAATGTTAATAGGTAGACAATTAGTAATTTTTTACTTTGGAATACCTGTATCGGAAATGACAATAATTGATATATAAGTAAACTTCTTAGATTTTAGGTACCATATTTAATATATCTACAATGAAGGTTACATTAAAGTGTGAAGAGTTGTGTTCCTTTTTATGGAGTGTATCTTCAAAAGGGCCAGAAGGAATTGAAGACATTTCAAATTATATACATATAGTAGAAAAGTAGACAAAACAGGCATATCAAAAATTGAAAACTTTTTATTGTAAAAAGTAAGTCTGTGGATGGAAATCAAAAGAAATTGCGATTAAAATTCTATAGTTGGATGGAAACTACTACGGAAATCTCAACTTACAACACATCAACAGGAGCGCCTTGCAAGTCATACGAAGACTTATTTTCAAGGTAAAAAAAGAGGGTCACACAAAATCTTTTTTAAATCTCAAATGAGGAAATTGCTAATACATTTAACGAAATGCTGATAAAGGAAAACCAACCTATGGATGCCGTACATATTGCAACTATTCTTCCTAATGCATCACCAATGCATCACTTAAGCGAATTGTGGTAAGTATACCAACTCCAACATCACAATCAAATTTTACTGAAGAGAAGCAATTGCGCTTATGTTGGAACTGGGTCTCAGTCGAAATAAGTACCAAAGATTAAGGAAAGCTCTTAATCCATCATCGTCAAGCATCGGAAATTCATTTGAAGATATATGGATCAATACATCTCCGGGTTCAAAAAATTTTTGTAGACCCATTGGATTTAAATATATAAAGGAGTCAAAGAAAACAACAAAAGAATTAGTGGAATATTTAAAAGATGAAATAAATGCACTGGAGCCAATTTGCATAAAAATAAAGGAATTCTCTATTAATGTATCATATCAGCTAAGCTTGATGATTGATGGAAAGGTCAGCAATGCCATAACAGAAACTTTTTCCTTCTGGAGATGCTCAATATGTAATGAGAAAACGTCGCAATTCTCAAATATAAACAAAAGCAGAAGTATTAATGAAGAAGACCTGTCTTTCGGAATTTCACCACTTCATGCCTGAATACGATTTTTGGATTACTTTTTACACATCGCATACGACTTCATATAGAAGTGTGCCATATAATCTTACTAAATCAACAAAAAATAATGAATAATTGAAAGAATTGAGAGCTGCGGAAAAAAGCAGAATCCAGGAAGAATTTAAAGTTCAGATGGGATTAAACATCGACAAACCACTTCCAAGTTGCGAAAAAATTTTGAGTCGATTTAAGCCGAATGGTTTCGGCGGCGGCTCAAGCAACTAAATATAGTTCGGCGGCGGCTAAGCTCCGACTAGAAGCCGGTCGACTTCGACCTCTGATTCATTGCTGGTATAAACATTGACGAGACGTAGATTTTGTTTTTGTTTTATCGTAAAAAAAAATTGTTTTCAAAAGCACTTGGGAAAAATTTGTGTTAGTTTTAAAATTTCAAACTTATATTATTCGCATAAAAATTATTGTACAATAACTCACAATCTACTCTCATATAATTGAAAACGTTTTTAATACTTTTTTCTATTCATTAAAAAATATATTTGCAATACAAAAGGGAATATTATTTTATTTTAACAAAAAATGCAAATCATATTTTTTTGCTGTGTATTTTTTGTATGTTTGGATTCCAAACAAAACAAAAAAATACACAGCTGAATAAAACCAAATACATCTACACACACACATGTAAATCTTTTTCTATATTCAGTGTTGTTGTTGCTTTTATAACAATTTTTTGATGAAATTTTCAGAGGTTGTCTCGGATTTTTGTTCATATCTCCGTTATTTACCGACCGATTTTGCTGATTTTAAATAGCGATCTTCTCGAAAGCATGTCTAATAGAATTATTGAAGATTCGGATTTCGCCGATATCTGGGGTCCTCTAAAAACTGATTTCAACAGACAGACAGACGGACATGGCTTAATCGACTCCGCTATCTATAAGGATCCAGAATATTAATACTTTATAGGGTCGGAAAATTATATTATAGAAATTACAAACGGAATGACAAACTTATATATACCCTTCTCACGAAGGTGAAGGGTATAATAATGAAGAATTGAAAGAACTGAGAGCTGCGGAAAAAAGCAGAATCCAAGAAGAATTTAAAGTTCAGATGGGATTAAACATCGACAAACCACTTCCAAGTTGCGGTACACAGTGGGGCAGAATGGAAATTTTTTGGAAATAAATCTGGCATTTCTAAACTGCTGATCCGATCGGGATAAAATTTGGCGTGAGTGTAGTATTCGAGTTTAAATTTTGAAGATGAACCCCGCAGATGCCCCAGGGACGGAGCTGTGGCGGCTCAAAGTAGGGTACCTACGACATGTAAAATTTTTAAACTCGTGCCATGTTTTTGTTTTTCACCCAAATACAAAGACTTTTATATTTTCTGAAAGCGCCCGACGAGATCTTGAAATAACATGCTTGGACATACTACTTATCTCTTATAATATCCGAGTTATAGGCATTTAAAAATTTAGTGATACAAAATTTACCATACCTTGGTCCGCCTTTTTTTGAATACCGGGCGTAATTTTTGACCAAATGGACTCAATTTTTTCTTGTTAGTTAGACAACAAAATTTCCAATAATATACAAAAAATTTCAGATCAATATCATTTACAGATCCAAAAAATATACGTTTTTTAATTTAAATATTTAAAAAATTTAGATTTTTGCCGTTTTTTTGCCCAAAATGTGTCTTAACTCTTTTATTAATAAATAAAAGTTTCTTTAAGAACATATAACAATTTTATAATTTTCTAAAAGGTATCTTTACGTAGAACGCTTTGGCGTAAAAAACTTGTCCTATTTTTTGAAAATGTTGCCACTGCGTCCTTCCGAATATGACCTATTTTTTATCAAAACTTCAACTTTGGGCGACATGTTCTAAAATCCCAAAGCTGGGATCAGAAAACTGAAAGCAGTTTTGAAAACCTCAATATGTTTTCTATTTACTCCAAAAGTATTTTCCCAGCCCTGAAAGAAATGTGGACTCTATGGGCAAAAATGTAAAAATCCCATTTTTGTAAAAATCCCATTTGTTCATAAATAAAGATTTTGTCATATATTACATATTTGTTAAATTTCTAAACTATGATTTATATCAAAATTTTAATAGGGTCGCAGATAGCTACAACAATTTAGTCCATATTTATCCCTTAATATCTTTTTTTAGTTAGATATGGAAATTCTCGACCCTTTACAAAAAATTTCAAGCCAATATCTCAATTACATTCAAAAATATGTTCATTTAAACCCATGTCCTTTAATTTCATCTTTTTCATATTTTAGTATTAGGTATGACAGAACATACATTTGCTGTTGAATAAAATATTTGGACAATTTTAAAAAATTATTTAGTTAATTATTTTATTAAGGACTATAACATTGTATATACAATAAAAAAAAATAATTTTATTATGAGCCACGCACAACAACACCTAAATCACCTCACACAAACCACCTTTCCCGCCCATCGAAATATAAAACACAATTTAATACAATATCATCAGTTAGTATAATAGCTTTTTTTATTTGAACTGTTTATCTTAAACATAATACAATTAATTCTTACAACCTACTTATATAGTTAATTCTTAACACTACTTATTTTCTATAAAATAATCATATCGGTATACATATCCAGAAGGTAATATAAGTCCTTTAAATCTTCCTCGTTTTGAGAATAGAGTTTCATAACAAATCCATCTTTTTCGCATAGTTGAAAGAACAGGATCAGAAGATAGAAGTAAACTATTAAAAATATCTTCGTTCTGTGATTGCCTGGAGCATTTTCTTGAGCTGAAAAGTTGAACATGCTTAAAATCTCGATTCCTCGCTTCCTGGGCTTCTTCTGTTAACTCTCCAAGTGGAAGAATATTCGATTCAATTATTATTTGACTATGACACAATACTTTGTGTACTGTTGGTGTTAGTTCCCTCCATGGATACAGAGATACAAGTAATTTAGAAATTTCAGATGTATATTCCCCAAATCGATTTCCATTAATTTTATGTTTACTATTCAGTGCCATTAAAATAGTGTTAACTGTTCGAAGCAACTCGTTGTCGATTCCAGTTATTTTTGAAGTAATTTCAAAATCACGAAAAAACCTTCTCGCCGTATTACCGTCATTTGTACTACCGCAACTTGGAAGTGGTTTGTCGATGTTTTATCCCATCTGAACTTTAAATTCTTCTTGGATTCTGCTTTTTTCCGCAGCTCTCAGTTCTTTCAATTCTTTATTATTTTTTGTTGATTTAGTAAGATTCTCTGGCACACTTCTATATTTGAGGTCGTATGCTATGTGTAAAAAGTAATCCAAAAATCGTATTCTGGCATGAAGTGGTGAAATTCCGAAAGACAGGACTTCTTCATTAATACTTCTGCTTTTGTTTATATTTGAGAGTTGCGACTTTTTCTCATTACATATTGAGCATCTCCAGAAGGAAGAAGTTTCTGTTATGGCATTGCTGACCTTTCCATCAATCATTGTTAAGCTTAGCTGATATGATACGTTAATAGAGAATTCCTTTATTTTTATGCAAATGGGCTCCAGTGCATTTATTTCATCTTTTAAATATTCCACTAAATCTTTTGTTGTTTTCTTTGACTCCTTTATATATTCAAATCCAATGGGTCTACAAAAATTTTTTGAACCCGGAGTTGTATTGATCCATATATCTTCAAATGAATTTCCAATGCTTGACGATGATGGATTAAGGGAATATGAACGAATTCGTAATGGCACTAATGATGACATAAATACACTTTTGTAGTCTGCTAATGTCCGACTTCCACAAGCTTGTTTGTATTCTGGAAGTGCTGATAAACCGTCACATCCCCACTTACATATTAAGACAACATCACAGTTATAAATTTTCCTTAGTTGGTCTTCTGAAAAGTCTGACACAATTCTTGATTCTGTGTTTTCGAGCAAACATGATATATCAATACAAGCTTCCACATCATTAACAGCAATAGGTGATGGTAGGATAGTTTGTTTTTTTCCTGGATCGCCTTGTATGATAGTAATATATTGTGTCCTTTTTCATGCAGAGCTTTCCTTAATATTTGGTACTTATTTCGACTGAGACCCAGTTCCAACATAAGCGCTATTGCTTCCTCTTCAGTAAAATTTGATTGTGATGTTGGAGTTGGTATACTTTTCACAATTCGCTTAAGTCGTTTTGGTGATGCATTAGGAAGAATAGTTGCAATATGTACGGCATCCATAGGTTGGTTTTCCTTTTTCAGCATTTCGTTAAATGTATCAGCAATTTCCTCATTTGAGATTGAAAAAAGATTTTGTGGGACCCTCTTTTTTTACCTTGAACATAAGTCTTCGTATGACTTGCAAGGCGCTCCTGTTGATGTGTTGTAAGTTGAGATTTCCGTAGTAGTTTCCATCCAACTATAGAATTTTAATCGAAATTTCTTTTGATTTCCATCAACAGACTTACTTTTTACAATAAAAAGTTTCAATTTTTGATATGCCTGTTTTGTCTACTTTTCTACTATATGTATATAATTTGAAATGTCTTCAATTCCTTCTGGCCCTTTTGAAGATACACTCCATAAAAAGGAACACAACTCTTCGCACTTTAATGTAACCTTCATTGTAGATATATTAAATATGGTACTTAAAATCTAAGAAGTTTACTTATATATCAATTATTGTCATTTCCGATACAGGTATTCCAAAGTAAAAAAATACTAATTGTCTACCTATTAACATTTAGGACTATATTACTATAACCTGTCATTTATATTTCTTATTGGTGAATGAATCGAAATTATCATTATTTATATATTTTTACCTACATGATCATAAACGAAACAGAACGAAATGATCTGTCGAAAAAATTTAGGTAAAACAAGTAAGAGTGTTATATTCGGCTATGCCGAATCTTTTATACCCACCATCAAATCACTGATATATAAATGAACTTTAATATTTTGAATATTTTATTATTATATATCGATATCAATAAGAACATCAGGGTAAGATTTGAAAGAGGTCATTGATGGGGGTTTTACTATTGACAGTGCTAATTTTTATAGCGAGTAGTGGTATTTATACATACACATATGGACCAATTCTCATAAAAGTCTGTAGGAAGATTTCAGTTCCTTATTTGTTTAAAATTTCATCGATCTGCTTGTATTTTGAAGCCATTAAGGAGCATTAAAGTCATAAAATATGGTAGTATATGACAAAATCTTTATTTATGAACAAAACTCAATGAAATCTTCAACGCTTGTTAAATTTGTCATTTCAAATAAGAAGAAAATGCAAAAAAATTGGAAAGGTCAAAGGGCATCCCGCAATTCCCAAAAATAGGAATGAAAATCCCAAAAATGGGATTTTTTACATTTTTGCCCATAGGGTCCACATTTCTTTCAGGGCTGGGAAGTAAATAGAAAACATATTGAAGTTTCCAAAACTGCTTTCAGTTTTCTGATCCCAGCTTTGGGATTTTAGAACATGTCGCCCAAAGTTGAAGTTTTGATAAAAATAGGTCATATTCGGAAGGACGCAGTGACAACATTTTCAAAAAATAGGACAAGTTTTTTACGCCAAAGCGTTCTGCGTAAAGATACTTTTAGAAAACTATAAAATTGTTATATGTTTCTTAAAGAAAATTTTATTTTATTAATAAAAGAGTTAAGACACATTTTGGGCCAAAAAACGGCAAAAATCTAAAATTTTTTGAATTTTTAAATTAAAAAACGTATATTTTTGGATCTGTAAATGACATTGATCTGAAATTTTTTTATATTATTGGAAATTTGGTCCAAAATTACGCCTGGTATTCAAAAAAAAGGCGGACCAAGGTTTGGTAAATTTTGTATCACTAAATTTTTAAATACTATATACTCGGATATAATAAGAGATAAGTACAATGCGCTTTCAGAAAATATAAAAACCTTTGTATTTGGGTGAAAAACAAAAAATGGCACGAGTTTAAAAATTTTACATGTCGTAGGTACTCTACTTTGAGCCGCCACAGCTCCGTCCCTGGAGCATCTGCGGGGTTCATCTTCAAAACTTAAAACTCGAATACTCCTTGGCTACGCTCACGCCAAGGAGCTGATCCCGATCGGATCAGCCGTTTAGAAATGCCAGATTTTATTTCAAAAAATGTCCATTATGCCCCACTGTGCCACGCCTAACACTGAACCCCGCAGATGCGCAGGGTACCTACGACATGTAAAATTTTTAAACTCGTGCCATTTTTTGAATACCGGGCGTAATTTTGGACCAACTGGACTCAATTTTTCTTGCTAGTTAGACAACAAAATTTCCAATAGTATACAAAAAATTTCAGTTCAATATCATTTACAGATCCAAAAATATACGTTTTTAAACCCTTCACCTTCGTGAGAAGGGTATATATATGTTTGTCATTCCGTTTGTAATTTCTATAATATAATTTGCGACCCTATAAATTATATATATTCTGGATCCTTATAGATAGCGGAGTCGATTCAGCCTTGTCCGTCTGTCTGTTAAAATCAGTTTTTAGAGAACCCCAGATATCGGCGAGATCCGAATCTTCAATAATTCTATTATACATGCTTTCGAGAAGATCGCTATTTAAAATCAGCAAAATCGGCCGGTAATTAACGGAGATATGAGCAAAAATCCGAGACAACCTCTGAAATTTACAATAATTTTTATGCGAATAATGAAAGTTTGAAATTTAAAACTAACACAAATTTTTTCCAAGTGCTTTTTAAAACAAAAATCTAAAACGCTCATACTTCATTAATACGATAAACAAAAACAAAATCGTCAATGTTTACCAGCAATGAATACGAAAGTGTTGTTGTTTTACTCTTGCTTGTATACTGTTAAGAACAACAAAAACGTATTGCTAATGTTAAGCGCATATACATAAGTGTATAGAAAACACACTGTCTATAGCTAACCGCATTTACAAAAACAAAAGAGTACCAAGCGCATAGGGCTTGGGCACCCTTGGTTTGGATGCTGTTGGCGTCATTGCGTTATTTTTGTTTTTGTTTTTCTGTGTTTTTCGTTATGTATGTTTAGATGTCTGTTTATTTAGATGCCTTGTCTATTCTGTGTTTTATTTCGTTTAGCGTTGTTGTTGTCCTTTTTGTTTAGCTTTTGATGTAATAATAATGTAGTCGGGAAAAAATTTAAAATTTATAAAAGATATTTAAAATACACTATGGTGAAGGGTATATAAGATTCGGCACAGCCGAATATAGCACTCTTACTTGTTTAATTTAAAAATTCAAAAAATTTTAGATTTTTGCCGTTTTTTTTGCCAAAAAAAGTGTCTTAACTCTTTTATTAATAAAATAAAATTTTCTTAAAGAACATATAACAATTTTATAGTTTTCTAAAGGTTATCTTTACGCAGAACGCTTTGGCGTAAAAAACTTGTCCTATTTTTTGAAAATGTTGCCACTGCGTCCTTCCAAATATGACCTATTTTTTATCAAAACTTCAGCTTTGGGCGACATGTTCTAAAATCCCAAAGCTGGAATCAGAAAACTGAAAGCAGTTTTGGAAACCTCAATATGTTTTCTATTTACTCCAAAAGTATTTTCCCAGTAAAAATCCCATTTTTGGAATTTTCATTCCAATTTTTGGGAATTGCGGGATGCCCTTTGACCTTTTTTTGCGTTTTCTTATTTGAAATGACAATTTTAACAAGCGTTGAAAATTTCATTGAGTTTTGTTCATAAATAAAGATTTTGTCATATATTACATATTTGTTTAATTTCTAAAACAATGATTTATATCAAAATTTTAATAGGGTCGCAGATAGCTACAACAATTTAGTCCATATTTATCCCTTAATATATTTTTTAGTTAGATATGGAAATTCTCGATTCTTTACAACAATTTTCAAGCCAATATCTCAATTACATTCAAAAATATGTTCATTTAAACCAGGGTTCCAAATATTCATTCACTTAACATTCACGCACATGAAAAACGAAAAATTATTTTGTTTTGTTATCTTCCATTCGTGTACAAAAATAAACAAAAAAAAGTTTGCTTTACTCATTCTTGCATGATACTATTATTTTTGTTTTTTATTTTCGCACAATATTGAGATAATAAGAAAAACTTTTTTTCATGCACATGGACATTTTTGAGAAATAAAATTTTTGTAAAAATCTCACAACTGAAAGAGCATAAAGTTTTATTTTGCACTAGCATTCTAAAATGAAATGTAAAATTTTTTTATAGTTCTGTTGATAAATAAATATAAAATGTCGAGATTTTAGAGTGTTCGTGTTTTTGCATGAAAGAATGAAATAAGAATATGTGCAAAGACTGGTTAAACAACAATTTTGTGTTTTTTATGATGCGTTGGATAAGTATGAAGGAAAAAAAAACATTCTCTTGTTCTCTATTACAGAGCTTAAAAATATATTATGCTCTTGCCTACATACCTACCTTCTTACATATATATGTATATATGAATATACGTATGTTTATTTCTGGTTTTTTGTCCGGTACTTGTCGTGATTATTTTTCTTTTTTCTTGCCAAAATTTTGTTTGTTTACTTTATTTTATGTGAAAAGAATACACAGAAAGATACTTTCTAATAAATTAGAGAAGGGTAAACGAGAATGTTTTGTTGTTGTGCAAACAAAAATATGTTGATCCGCACCGAAATAGGGATGTATTTATTTATTTATTTATTTCATTTTTAAAAAAAAAATATCAAAAAATCAAAATATTTTTCCACATACATACGTATTGAATGCAAAAGAATGATGAAACATCTTTTGTTTGTGAAAAATTAAAATGAAAAAAAAAAAAAACAAAAAACAAAAAATGAGGAAACATTTTTTGTTTTTTTTTCATTTTTGTAAAGTAGCAAATAAACTAAACAACGCACATATGAAAATAAGAAACAAACTACAAAAAGTCCGAACACATATTAGAAAAACAAAAAGCAACGTTAATGAGTATATAAATTAAAAGAACGTAATTTTAAAACAATAAAAAAACTCGGCTTGATGAGGTGTAATTATCAAATGCGCTTTATTAATTCAAAATTGTTTCTTATTTACTAATTTACATATTGATTTATGTTTGTTTTGCCTACTTAGCATAAGTGTGTTTTGTTTCCGTTCTTAAATTGGGTACAAAACAAACTTATGCGGATTTTTGCAATTTATTAAAAAACAATAATTTCACAATTTTAATAATTGTTGAAAAGCAATTTTAAGTAAAATAATTATTAGGAAAAATGTCTGTAAATAAATTTGGTAACAAATTTATTTATAAAAATAAAATGTAATGCAAAAAATAAAAAGTTGCAATTTAAGTAGTTATTTATATTATGTTGGCTCGTGTTAGAGGAATAATGGGAGACATTATAACACCCCCACCGTTAGCTTGAGTCTCTGACGAAACACAATATTTGTTTTGGTCTTAACACATATATAATTATTAAGATAATAATGCATAAAATAATTATTATATCAATACTAAAACTTATAGTTTTTGTTTTCTTATCATGATACAGTATATTGTTTAGGTTTTCTTCATACTTTATTTGTTTAAGATATATTGTTTCTAGCTTCAAATCATTAATAGTTATATTTTCATTACTTCTAATTTTCGTCATAATGTTTGGAAGGATTATTTTATCTTTGATTCTTAAATTAACATTAGTAAAATTTTTGTTTTTAGTTATTATATTACAATTCTCAAATTTTATCAAAAAAGTTCCTTTTATTTGTAGTTTATTGTTGTTATTACAGTTATGGTTAACATTTTGTTCATAATTTTTAAATATTAATAATCCTGGAAGTATTTCCGTTACATCTTCGTTTTCAAAATTTTTCATTGCCTCTTTAAATTCTAAAATATTCTGTATACACTTATTTTCAATTCTAATCAAAATTTTCTCCAAATTATCTTTAAAAATTGATTGATAAATATTCTTGTTATGATCAATAAGTACTGTATATGTTTCTAAAGCTAGTGTTTTATTTTTAGGATCTGGAATCGGTTCGAAAGTTATTTTACTAAGTGTGTTCTGTGAATATAATGGTATATTTCCATCATGTAATGCAACGGAAGTTTTTATATTAACGTAACTGTCAAAGTCTATTATAAAGTCCATTTCTTTTGGGGTCAAAGTGGCGTAAAAGTGCTATATCATTATTAATTTGGTAAATGTGTTGCATGAACAATATTTCGTCCTCTAATGTTGCTATTTTATTTTAAAAAAACGTTCTTAAATTGGTTTAAGTATTTTCCCACGTGAATTTGTATGTTGATATGGTCTGTTATATTTTTGATCTGATCCAAAAAGAAGTTATTTATTTGAGTCAAGTTATGTATAGTGTTGGTTAAGAGCCCATTATTTTCATAAAGTTGTTTTAATGAATAATTTATATGTTCCTCATCTTCGCTTAAGTTAGCAATTTTGGCTTTAAGTATCGCAAAGTTTTGGTCAACAGTGTTCAGTAGTGTTTTTGTATCTGTCGTGGTTGTTTTAAGTATCGCTACATTGTCAGCAATTAATCTAAGGGTTTCCTCATACATGGTAACATTAATAATGTGTATTATCTTAGAATATGTTTCATCCAGTTTGATTGGGATATATCCATTATTGTATGTCAAGTCTTGAATATCTAAGTATTGTGCATTAGTTGTTATGATTAGTGTAAGTATTATGATCCAAGTCGTCATCTGAAAATAAATTATTTTGTAGATATTATGGTTGGGTTATTTCTGTCTTGATATTTTTTTCTAGGTTTAACATGGGTTTTGTAATATTTGTGTCCAGTTTTTACAGTTTGTAAGTGGTCGTTATCTATCTTATTTGCGTTAACTTTCCTATATTTTGTGTGGTTCTTACCACCTCTTATTTCCTTATATAATTTGTTCTGTCTTCTAATTCTATATCTTTTCTAGATTCATTCAATTTCTGTATATATTTCTCCTTTTTCTGGTTTATTAGGTCGTGAATTTCCCTTTATTTGTCTTCATGTATTTTACCATTTAGGAAATCAATCGGCTTAATACCTGTAGTGCTGTGTATTGTATTATTGTAGAACCCTATTATCCTTGTCATTTTGTCTTCCATAGTTTCGTCTTTGTTTCTGCTATCGTGTCTTAGTAACCGTATGTGTTCATTAATGGTATTGTGTATTCGTTCGATATCTGCGTTTGATGTGTGATTACTGTTAGAGGTATAATGGATTTCTATGTTTTCGTCCTTTAAGAACTGTTGCATTGGTATAGCCTTGAATCCGAGTTCATTGTCTACTATAATTTTGTTTATTTTTCCGCATGTGTTAATTATTTGTAGAAATTTTGTCAATTGCTGTCATAAAAAGTTTCTTCTCTAAAGTGTAAAATACGTCTATGTGTAAAATTTCGCGAGGCTTAGATGGGGTTTCCGTAATTTTATATGGTATTTTTGGAGGTTTCCTATCATATTTTTCCAGGTTACATATTTCACAGTTGTTTATGAACTGCGTAATTCTTTCTTTCAAATGCGGGTTGTATATGCGTGTTATCGTTTCTTTATATACTGCTTGAATGCCTCGGTGGTTTTTATCAAGATGTTCCCTTTTTATTTTCGCCGTAAGTAGTTCTTTATTCTCCACGTCCTCTGTAAGGATGAAACATCTTATGATCCTAAAATTTTGATTATTTGCGAATAATTCGTCAAACGTTGTTTTGAAAATTGGATAAAACTCTTCTTCAATTAAAATAGCATTTAACTTTGATGGATTAAAATGATTTTTGAGTAATGTAATTGCGGTCTCACTGTCCAGTTCCTTCATATAAATATGTTTTCTTCTATTTCCAAAAATTTTTTGTTTCTAATCCTTAGTGATCCTGAGTTGCCTTTGTTATAATAACCTGATTTTTAAATATGTTGATTGGTGATGATGTTTCCCTTATTGTTACATTACTGGTTTCTAACGCATTTATGCTCACAGATTCTGGTTCAATCCTAGATAAGACATCGGCATTGCCATTTTTAGTTCCCTTCTTGTATTTTATTTCATAGTCAAATTCCGATAATTTTAATCTCCATCTTACAAGTTTGGAGTTGGGTTCTTTTATTGAAAAAAGTCAAGTTAACGGCTTATGATCTGTTTCTATAAGAAATATGGCCTAAAATATTTTGTAGCCCATACAATGGCCAATAATTCTTTTTCTATTGTGCTATAATTTATTTCATGTGTGTTGAGAGTACGACTAGCGAAACATATTGGGTGGTTGTCCTGTGAATGAATAGCTCATCTCGCATAGTTACTGGCATCAGTAGTGAGCGTGAATGTTTTTGTAAAGTCAGGATATGCTAGTATTGGGTCATTAATTAGTAAAGTTTTAAGGGTATTGAAGCTTTTCTCATATTCAGGGTCATTCAAGTTAAGTTTTGTGCCTTTTTTCAAATATTTCGTCATGGGTTTCGCGATTAATGAATAATCTTTGATAAATTTCCTGTAATAGCCAGTAAGGCCAAGAAATTATTTAATTTGTTTAGTATTTTTTGGAATAGGGAAATTTTTAACGCACTCAACTTTCTTTGTGTTTGTCTTAATCCCTTCTGGCGTTATTATATGACCTAAGAAATCTGTTTCTTTCTTAAGAAACTCAGATTTATCTAATTGGATTTTGCATCCTTTAAACGGTCAAAAATAAGTTTAATAGAATTCATATGCTCCTGCAGTGATGTGGAAAATATGATTATAACGTCTAAGTAAACTAGACAGATTTTATTGATGTATTCTCTAAGAACATTATTCATTAATCTTTGGAATGTTGCTGGGGCTGTCTTCAGTCCAAAAGGCATTCTCAAAAATTCATAATGTCCTCCTTCTACATTGAAGGCAGTTTTATGAATATCCTCTTCATCAATTTCTATTTGATGAAATCCTTTTGCAAGGTCTAAAGTTGTAAAATACTGGCATCTTCCCAGTTTTTCTAGAATTTCATCTATATTAGGTATTGGGTACTTATCATCGATAGTTACCTCATTCAGTTTGCGGTAATCAACGACAAGTCGCCATTTTGTTTTTCCACTTGCATCTGACTTTTTGGGTACAATCCAAATAGGTGCAGAGTAAGGAGAGCTACTGTGCCTAATTATGTTGTTGTCGAGCATTTCCTTGATTTGCTTTTCTACTTCATTCTTATGAATATATGGATACTTGTGTGATTTGCTAAATATAGGAACGTTGTTTGTCGTCCTGATCTTGTGTTTTATAGCGGATGTAAATGAAAGTCCATCATTTTCTTTGTAGAAAAGATCATGGTACTTATTTATCATTGCTAACAATTGTAATTTTTCTTCAGCATTTAGGTGTTCTACTCGAATCTGATCATTAATAGATCTAAAATCTGAGGCAAAATTAATTTCCATTTCCAAGGTTTCCGTTTTTGTTCTTCCATTTTCATTTAATTCCCTAATATAATTCTCGTCGTCCTTATTATATTGGGTTTCTGTTCATCTTCGCTTTTAACAAGAAGAGGTAATGTGTTTCCTCCTATATTTATCGTATTTGTCTCATAACAAATTTTAGCTTTCAATGGTCTAAGTAAATCGTTTCCTATAAGTCCGTCATAATATTCATGAAATTTAGTTATATAAAATTCCATTGTGTCAATTCCTCTACCGAATTCCTTAAAAATAGGGATTTTTGCTTTTTCATTAATATTTATTTGGTGTTGCAATGTTTTTATAGGGATAGGATGAACTTTCTGTATCCATTTAGGATGACATATATTTGGATTCAGAATTGAATTAGTTGCACCTGTATCTATAATTAGTTTGAGGTGTCCCAATTTAGTTTCCACTTTTATGTATGGTAGTTCCTTGAGGCAGAAAATCGAAAATTTTCACCTTGAGAATGATTGCGATTAATTGGTGTCTCAATGTTATTTACGTCCATGGGTTCAGGTCTAGGGTAATAGTTGTCAAGTTGTATATTTTGTCTGTCCTGTTGTCTGAAAGGATTCCAATTATTTTGTTGTTGATTTTGTCCGTTATGATTAGAGTTCCGATAGTCTCTTCTTTCCCAATTATTTGAGATATATTGAATGTCATTCCGATAGTGATTTCGAGGGTTTGGTTGATTATATGAAAAATGTGGTTGCGTGTTTCGATTGTTAAAAATCTTTGTATTATTAGAATTGTTGTTACCAACTTGTCGGTATGTTTGTCGATTTTTATGTCCTATTTTGTTCGGTGGTTTTCCATAGCTGGGAAATATTTCGTTTGTTGATGTGACGTACGCATAGCCAGCTTGGAATAGTATTTCCATTGCTACTTCAAGGGTCTGGGGGTTCCTACATGTTAGAATTGTACGCATAGGTTCGAGAATCTTTTCCTTAAATACATTTAAGGCAGTTTTCATGTTATTTCTGGCACATTCATTTGCCGCTGGTCCGGAACTGATTGTCATAATTGTTTTATTGTTAAGACTTCTAAGTCTTTGTTTTATTTCATTATAAAATTCTACACTGTTAGTTTTGAAGATTGTACCTTTTAGTTTATCGAACAGTTCCTCAAGTCCACATCTGTCCCCGAAATTATTATGTAATACGGTCTTTATATCTGTCCATGATTGTACTTGGTAATTGATCTCTATAACTTCTCTTGCCTTTCCAGTAAGTCTGCTATTAATTATATCTGAGAAAAGTAATTGTGAAGGTTCGTCGTAAACAGTAAGTATAGGATAGACCCTATCTATCAAGTTAATAAAGGTTTGTAAATCACGATAATCACCGCTAAATTCCGGAATTTGATTTAAATATTTTAATGGGTCAATCCTAACTGAAGGTTTTTGATTTTCTTCTGTCATTATGAATAAATTTTTCAAAATTTTCTAAAATGAGTCTCCTATTTACCCTTACTATATTCATATTGGTCTTCCTGATTTTTTCTTATTCCTTAGATATTTATTCCGTGATTTTATCTCAATAAGTGTTAACTGTCTTAAGAGTCCTCTTAAACTGTCCCTATCTTTTTCATTTACAATGTACAATTCAATGAGAAATTCGATTTCCTTTTCGAATTCCTCTATCACATTCATTTCTTATTTTAATTAGATATTTTAATTTCTTCTTAGGAACTAGTCTTACTTTTTAAATGGTGATAAGTTGCTCCTCTTGGTTGTCTGTTTATGTTGGTTCCTTCTTTATTCCGTCTATGCAATGTTGTAAGCTGATTGTTGATTTGAGCCTTCCTTCACTATTAAGCTTTCCTTTGGGTTCTAGTTTTTTTTATATTATTTAATTTCACTGTTCAATTTACTTGTTTTTTTCACGTTTATATATATTTCTTTTTCCGTTTTGTCAATTCTATTTAATTTTTTTACAACCTTTTTTTCACGTTTATAATTACATATATTTTTTCCAGTTCAGTTAATTTTTTTTTTTTAATTTATTCCTGGTTGTAGTAAAAATGTTAAACCTTTTTTATCTACAAAGTCCTGAGGTAATTTTTTTATTAGTTTTATAATTTTAAGTTCTTTAAATTTTAATTATTTTCAATTCTATTCAATTTTTCACAAGCTTTTTTTTCACATTTATAATTATATTTTTACTTTTTTAGTTCTTCAATTTAATTCTTCACTATCTTTTTTGTTTTTTTTTTACAGTTAAAAAAAAAATATTCCTCCCGGTTGTAGCAGAAAATATTCAGTTTTCTTTTTACAAAGTCCTTGGGATTACAAAATAGTTTTTTTTCTTAGATTTCACTTAAAAATTATAGGACATAATTAAAAGTATCCAGCTTTTGAATTAGTCCTTTTTTTCGACTACTTTGTCGCTTATTCTGGAGGGTCCCGCAGGAATCGCAGAATATTTTATTTTTTTTATTGTTTTCCTTTTGTACTTATATCGCGAATCCTACCGACTGCGCCAATTAAAAGAACGTAATTTTAAAACAATAAAAAAAAACACGGCTTGATGAGGTGTAATTATCAAATGCGCTTTATTAATTCAAAATTGTTTCTTATATACTAATTTACATATTGATTTATGTTTGTTAACTAAAGTCGGTTTTGCCTACTAAGCATAAGTGTGTTTTGTTTCCGTTCTTAAATTGGGTACAAAACAAACTTATGTGGATTTTTGCAATTTATTAAAAAACTATAATGTCACAATTTTAATAATTGTTGAAAAGCAATTTTAAATAAAATAATTATTAGGAAAAATGTCTGTAAATAAATTTGGTAACAAATTTATTTATAAAAATAAAATGTAATGCAAAAAATAAAAAGTTGCAATTTAAGTAGTTATTTATATTATGTTAGCTCGTGTTAGGGGAATAATGGGAGACATTATAACATATATACTTTAATGAGAATGATGAGAAGGCCTCTCAAATTTATACATTTTACATTTTTTACTTCTCAAAATTCATATACGGGAATATGTACCAAAATAAAAATAAATGTTTACATTTAAAAATGCTTAAAACGAAAACAATTCTTAGCTATTCATTTGAAAAGTGAGCATGAAAAAGTTAAAACAAAATGTTTTAAAAGTACACTCGTGTCAATTTATCATAAATGTTTAAATTTATGTGTTCATAAAAGAATTTTTCTGAACCCTGATTTAAACCTATATCCTTTAATATTTTTCATATTTTAGTATTAAATATGACAGAACATATATATCTTATATTTACCTATTTTCTATTTGTTTGCTTATCCTTATGACTGAATGACTGAATTACAGGTTATAGTAATGTTAGTAATGTTAATAGGTAGACAATTAGTTATTTTTTACTTTGGAATACCTGTATCGGAAATAACAATAATTGGTATATAAGTAAACTTCTTAGATTTTAAGTACCATATTTAATAAATCTACAATGAAGGTTACATTAAAGTGCGAAGAGTTGTGTTCCTTTTTATGGAGCGTATCTTCAAAAGGGCCAGAAGGAATTGAAGACATTTCAAATTATATACATATAGTAGAAAAGTAGACAAAACAGGCATATCAAAAATTGAAAACTTTTTATTGTCAAAATTAAGTGTGCCATATAATCTTACTAAATCAACAAAAAATAATGAAGAATTGAGAGCTGCGGAAAAAAGCAGAATCCAGGAAGAATTTAAAGTTCAGATGGGATTAAACATCGACAAACCACTTCCAAGTTGCGGTAGTACAAATGACGGTAATACGGCGAGAAGGTTTTTTTTCGTGATTTTTAAAATTACTTCAAAAATAAATGGAATCCACAAGGAGTTGCTTCGAAGAGTTAACACTATTTTAATGGCACTGAATAGTAAACATAAAATTAATGGAAATCTATTTGGGAATATACATCTGAAATTTCTAAATTTCTTGTATCTCTGTATACATGGAGAGAACTAACACCAACAGTACACAAAGTATTGTGTCATGGTCAAATAATAATTGAAATAATAGAAAATTTCAGTTCAATATCATTTACAGATCCAAAAATATACGTTTTTATAGTTTGTCATTCCGTTTGTAATTTCTATAATATAATTTTCCGACCCTATAAAGTATATATATTCTGGATCCTTATAGATAGCGGAGTCGATTAAGCCATGTCCGTCTGTCTGTTGAAATCAGTTTTTAGAGGACCCCAGATATCGGCGAGTCCCGAATCTTCAATAATTCTATTATACATGCTTTCGAGAAGATCGCTTTTTAAAATCAGCAAAATCGGCCGGTAAATAACGGAGATATGAGCAAAAATCCGAGACAACCTCTGAAAATTGCATCAAAAATTGTTATAAAAGCAACAACAACACTGTATATAGAAAAAGATGTACACATGTGTAGATGTATTTGGTTTTATTCAGCTGTGTATTTTTTTGTATGTTTGGAATCCAAACATACAAAAAATACATGGCAAAAAATATGATTTGCATTTTTTTGTTAAAATAAAATAATTTTCCCTTTTGTTTTGCAAGTATATTTTTTTAATGAATAGAAAAAAGTATTTAAAACGTTTCAATTATATGAGAGTCGATTGTGAGTTTTTTTACAATAATTTTTATGCGAATAATATAAGTTTGAAATTTAAAACTAACACAAATTTTTTCCAAGTGCTTTTTAAAACAATTTTTTTACGATAAACAAAAGTAAAATCTACGTCTCGTCAATGTTTACCAGCAATGAATACGAAAGTGTTGTTGTTTTACTCTTGCTTGTATACTGTTAAGAACAACAACAACGTATTGCTGATGTTAAGCGCATATACATAAGTGTATGGAAAACACACTGTCTATAGCTAACCGCATTTACAAAAACAAAAGAGTATCAAGCGCATAGGGCTTGGGAACCCTTGGTTTGGATGCTGTTGGCGTCATAGCGTTATTTTTGTTTTTGTTTTTCTGTGTTTTTCGTTATGTATGTTTAGATGTCTGTTGGTTTAGATGCCTTGTCTATTCTGTGTTTTATTTCGTTTAGCGTTGTTGTTGTTGTTCTTTTTGTTTAGCTTTTGATGTAATAATAATGTAGTCGGGAAAAAATTTAAAATTTATAAAAGATATTTAAAATACACTATGGTGAAGGGTATATAAGATTCGGCACAGCCGAATATAGCAATCTTACTTGTTTAATTTAAAAATTCAAAAAAATTTAGATTTTTGCCGTTTTTTTTTTTTGCCAAAAAAGTGTCTTAACTCTTTTATTAATAAAACAACATTTTCTTAAAGAACATATAACAATTTTATAGTTTTCTAAAAGGTATCTTTACGCAGAACGCTTTGGCGTAAAAAACTTGTACTATTTTTTGAAAATGTTGCCACTGCGTTCTTCCAAATATGACCTATTTTTTATCAAAACTTCAGCTTTGGGCGAAGTAAGTAAAAAATATTTGAAATGAAAATTTTAACAATCGTTGAAAATTTCATTGAGTTTTGTTCATAAATAAAGATTTTGTCATATATTACATATTTGTTTAATTTCTAAAACAATGATTTTTTACTGAAGAGGAAGCAATAGCGCTTATGTTGGAACTGGGTCTCAGTCGAAATAAGTACCAAATATTAAGGAAAGCTCTCCATGAAAAAGGACACAATATATTACCATCATACAAGGCGATCCAGGAAAAACAAAGCTATCCTACCATCACCTATTGCTGTTAATGATGTGGAAGCTTGTATTGATATATCATCTTTGCTCGAAAACACAGCATCAAGAATTGTGTCAGACTTTTCAGAAGACCAACTAAGGAAAATTCATAACTGTGATGTTGTCTTAATGTGTAAGTGGGGATGTGACGGTTTATCAGCACTTCCAGAATACAAACAAGCTTGTGGAAGTCGGACATTAGCAGACTACAAAAGTGTATTTATGTCATCATTAGTGCCATTACGAATTCGTTCATATTCCCTTAATCCATCATCGTCAAGCATCGGAAATTCATTTGAAGATATATGGATCAATACAACTCCGGGTTCAAAAAATTTTTGTAGACCCATTGGATTAGAATATATAAAGGAGTCAAAGAAAACAACAAAAGATTTAGTGGAATATTTAAAAGATGAAATAAATGCACTGGAGCCCATTTGCATAAAAATAAAGGAATTCTCTATTAACGTATCATATCAGCTAAGCTTAACAATGATTGATGGAAAGGTCAGCAATGCCATAACAGAAACTTCTTCCTTCTGGAGATGCTCAATATGTAATGAGAAAAAGTCGCAATTCTCAAATATAGACAAAGCAGAAGTATTAATGAAAAAGTCCTGTCTTTCGGAATTTCACCACTTCATGCCAGAATACGATTTTTGGATTACTTTTTACACATAGCATACGACCTCAAATATAGAAGTGTGCCAGAGAATCTTACTAAATCAACAAAAAATAATGAAGAATTGAAAGAACTGAGAGCTGCGGAAAAAAGCAGAATCCAGGAAGAATTTAAAGTTCAGATGGGATTAAACATCGACAAACCACTTCCAAGTTGCGGTAGTACAAATGACGGTAATACGGCGAGAAGGTTTTTTTCGTGATTTTTAAATTACTTCAAAAATAAATGGAATCCACAAGGAGTTGCTTCGAAGAGTTAACACTATTTTAATGGCACTGAATAGTAAACATAAAATTAATGGAAATCGATTTGGGAATATACATCTGAAATTTCTAAATTTCTTGTATCTCTGT
>NC_060952.1:57739663-57772866 GCF_022045245.1 Lucilia cuprina | reverse complement strand
ATTTCTATAATATAATTTTCCGACCCTATAAAGTATATATATTCTGGATCCTTATAGATAGCGGAGTCGATTAAGCCATGTCCGTCTGTCCGTCTGTCTGTTGAAATCTGTTTTTAGAGGACCCCAGATATCGGCGAGATCCGAATCTTCAATAATTCTATTGTACATGCTTTCGAGAAGATCGCTATTTAATATTTTGTTAAAATAAAGTATGTTTTGCAAGTATATTTTTTTAATGAATAGAAAAAAGTATTTAAAACGTTTTAATTATATGAGAGTCGATTGTGAGTTTTTTTACAATAATTTTTATGCGAATAATATAAGTTTGAAATTTAAAACTAACACAAATTTTTTCCAAGTGCTTTTTAAAACAATTTTTTTACGATAAACAAAAGTAAAATCTACGTCTCGTCAATGTTTACCAGCAATGAATACGAAAGTGTTGTTGTTTTACTCTAGCTTGTATACTGTTAAGAACAACAACAACGTATTGCTGATGTTAAGCGCATATACATAAGTGTATGGAAAACACGCTGTCTATAGCTAACCGCATTTACAAAAACAAAAGAGTACCAAGCGCATAGGGCTTGGGAACCCTTGGTTTGGATGCTGTTGGCGTCATTGCGTTATTTTTGTTTTTGTTTTTCTGTGTTTTTCGTTATGTATGTTTAGATGTCTGTTGGTTTAGATGCCTTGTCTATTCTGTGTTTTATTTCGTTTAGCGTTGTTGTTGTTGTTCTTTTTGTTTAGCTTTTGATGTAATAATAATGTAGTCGGGAAAAATTTAAAATGTATAAAAGATGTTTAAATAGACTATGGTGTAGGGTATATAAGATTCGGCACAGCCGAATATAGCACTCTTACTTGTTGTTTAATAAAACTGTGGATATTTAAATAAAATTTTGATGGGGCTTTTTATATGGACTTTTGCAGCTTTTTGTGGAGTTACGAGTATATTAAAAATAATTATGAACTTAAAAGCCCTATTTGGCGGGTTCAGTTGTATGGGCCTAGGTGAAATAATGGTCTGATGTTAACCATTTTCAATAGGCTTCGCCCCTGGGGTAATAGAATATCATGTATCAAATTTCATTGTGGACAATTATAATTTTGTAAGTCATTCTATATGTCTTCAGCCTGCAGTTTTTGGTTGCATTAATCACAAGTTTTCAATATTTTACATGACTAGAGCATGGTATTTCGTATATTATCTTTAGAGCTGAAGAGACACCAACGTGCGACACTAGATCAGACGTCGGCGCTAGTATTGTTCTGACAACGAAGATTTTCGGCAAATTACATGTACACAACACGATCGCATACGAACCTCTAAACAAGAGCATCAAAAATACAAATATTTTATTTAGTTGCTTGACAGCATTCAACAAAGCAGGTTGATGTCGCTTTGTTAAAGAAATTGCAAACACAACTTGAAAAAACAAAAACAACTTGCAAAAGCAAGAGCATAATTTACAAAAACAACGTACACTCTAAATAATTTTCTAGAATGCATAACAATGAAAGTAAATAAGTTAATCTTGTTTCATACTTTTTTTTGTACATGTTAAATAGAAATGTTGTTTCTATGTAAGGAAATTATCATTCTTAAGTACATTGATTACACATTGTTTATAAATATTCGCATTTTACAGTAATGCAATTTAATCTTCAAATTAAAAATAACCAAATATTTTTTTCAGTGCAATTTCAATGAAAAAATGCCAATAGTGTGTGTGTAGTGGTGATTTTTTTATCTGCCTTTCTATTCGCCGGTATATGCACTAGATTGTACGCAATGGGTTTAAAGCCACGATCGGCAACTCCTATACACAGTGTTTTTTGGCCGTTACTAAATTTACACAGATTACTCACACGCATAGCAAACACAATTCAGTCTCATTTGAGCTGTCATAGAAGAAGGTTGTGTTGTCGCTCGTTTCTTGCTTTTGCATTGAAAATGAACGAAAGTATATTAATGAAGGGATGAATAATACTAATTATTGTTGTGCTTTTTTAGTATCTACATATTTAGTAGTTTTTAGAATTATTAACTTTTTAAAAGTTTTTTCTTTCAACATAATTTGAAAATTGTAATAATTAACCAAATTTAATGTACTTTTGTTAATTTTTACCTTTAATATGTATGTATTTAATTACAAATATATTTAAAAAGCTCAAAGCTAAAAAGCTTTGTGTTTTTATATACATATATTTTAATATTTAAAATAAATATGTGCAAAACAGGGCAAAAAATATTTGCTACCTTTAAATTAAAATATATTAGATTTGTGTTACATTAATAGTATTTCTAAATATCAGTTTTCCATACATGCATTTTGTGGAGATGAGAGTATAATGATTTCTCATTTCTTGTTTTTTCACTCTTTCACTTATACAAGTGCAAAATGTAGTATATGTCTGCCTGAACCCCGCAGATGCGCAGGGTACCTACGACATGTAAAATTTTTAAACTCGTGCCATTTTTTGAATACCGGGCGTAATTTTGGACCAACTGGACTCAATTTTTCTTGTTAGTTAGACAAAAAATTTCAGTTCAATATCATTTACAGATCCAAAAATATACGTTTTTATACCCTTCACCTTCGTGTAAAGGGTATATATAAGTTTGTCATTCCGTTTGTAATTTCTATAATATAATTTTCCGACCCTATAAATTATATATTCTGGATCCTTATAGATAGCGGAGTCGATTAAGCCATGTCCGTCTGTCTGTCCGTCTGTCTGTTGAAATCAGTTTTTAGAGGACCCCAGATATCGGCGAGATCCGAATCTTCAATAATTCTATTATACATGCTTTCGAGAAGATCGCTTTTTAAAATCAGCAAAATCGGTCAATAAATAACGGAGATATGAGCAAAAATCCGAGACAACCTCTGAAAATTTCTTCAAAAAATTTTTATAAAAGCAACAACAACACTGTATATAGAAAAAGATGTACACGTGGTTTTATTCAGCTGTGTATTTTTTTGTATGTTTGGAATCCAAACATACAAAAAATACACAGCAAAAAAATATGATTTGCATTTTTTGTTAAAATAAAATAATTTTCCCTTTTGTTTTGCAAATATATTTTTTAATGAATAGAAAAAAGTATTTAAAACGTTTCAATTATATGAGAGTCGATTGTGAGTTATTTTACAATAATTTTTATGCGAATAATGAAAGTTTGAAATTTAAAACTAACACAAATTTTTTCCAAGTGCTTTTTAAAACAAAAATCTAAAACGCGCATACTTCATTAATACGATAAACAAAAACAAAATCGTCAATGTTTACCAGCAATGAATACGAAAGTGTTGTTGTTTTACTCTTGCTTGTATGCTGTTAAGAACAACAACAACGTATTGCTAATGTTAAGCGCATATACATAAGTGTATAGAAAACACACTGTCTATAGCTAACCGCATTTACAAAAACAAAAGAGTACCAAGCGCATAGGGCTTGGGCACCCTTGGTTTGGATGCTGTTGGCGTCATTGCGTTATTTTTGTTTTTGTTTTTCTGTGTTTTTCGTTATGTATGTTTAAATGTCTGTTGGTTTAGATGCCTTGTCTATTCTGTGTTTTATTTCGTTTAGCGTTGTTGTTGTTCTTTTTGTTTAGCTTTTGATGTAATAATAATGTAGTCGGGAAAAAATTTAAAATTTATAAAAGATATTTAAAATACACTATGGTGAAGGGTATATAAGATTCGGCACAGCCGAATATAGCACTCTTACTTGTTTAATTTAAAAATTCAAAAAATTTTAGATTTTTGCCGTTTTTTTGCCAAAAAAGTGTCTTAACTCTTTTATTAATAAAATAAAATTTTCTTAAAGAACATATAACAATTTTTATAGTTTTCTAAAGGGTATCTTTACGCAGAACGCTTTGGCGTAAAAAACTTGTCCTATTTTTTGAAAATGTTGCCACTGCGTCCTTCCAAATATGACCTATTTTTTATCAAAACTTCAGCTTTGGGCGACATGTTCTAAAATCCCAAAGCTGGAATCAGAAAACTGAAAGCAGTTTTGGAATCCTCAATATGTTTTCTATTTACTCCAAAAGTATTTTCCCAGTAAAAATCCCATTTTTGGAATTTTCATTCCAATTTTTGGGAATTGCGGGATGCCCTTTGAGCTTTTTTTGCATTTTCCTATTTGAAATGACAATTTTAACAAGCGTTGAAAATTTCATTGAGTTTTGTTCATAAATAAAGATTTTGTCATATATTACATATTTGTTTAATTTCTAAAACAATGATTTATATCAAAATTTTAATAGGGTCGCAGATAGCTACAACAATTTAGTCCATATTTATCCCTTAATATATTTTTTAGTTAGATATGGAAATTCTAGATTCTTTACAACAATTTGCAAGCCAATATCTCAATTACATTCAAAAATATGTTCATTTAAACCAGGGTTCCAAATATTCATTCACTTAACATTCACGCACATGAAAAACGAAAAATTATTTTGTTTTGTTATCTTCCATTCGTGTACAAAAACAAACAAAAAAAGTTTGCTTTACTATTTATATTGAGATAATAAGAAAAACTTTTTTTCATGCACATGGACATTTTTGAGAAATAAAATTTTTGTAAAAATTTCACAACTGAAAGAGCATAAAGTTTTATTTTGCACTAGCATTCTAAAATGAAATGTAAAATTTGTTTATAGTTCTGTTGATAAATAAATATAAAATGCCGAGATTGAGAGTGTTCGTGTTTTTGCATGAAAGAATGAAATAAGAATATGTGCAAAGACTGGTTAAACAACAATTTTGTGTTTTTATGATGCGTTGGATAAGTATGAAGGGAAAACAAAAAACATTCTCTTGTTCTCTATCACAGAGCTTAAAAATATATTATGCCCTTGCCTACATACCTACATTCTTACATATATATGTATATATGAATATACGTATGTTTATTTCTGGTTTTTTGTCCGGTACTTGTCGTGCTTATTTTTCTTTTTTCTTGCCAAAATTTTGTTTGTTTACTTTATTTTATGTGAAAAGAATACACAGAAAGATACTTCCTAATAAATTAGAGTAGGGTAAACGAAAATGTTTTGTTGTTGTGCAAACAAAAATATGTTGATCCGCACCGAAATAGGGATGTATTTATTTATTTATTTCATTTTTAATTTTTTCAATACAAATAGTTTGACAAATTTTTTATGAGTTTCTATTTTATTTTTTATTTAAAATTTTATTAAAATGTTTGTTCATTCCCTCGATCATTTTTGAAGCTAGTCATAATAAGTTAGCAAAAAGTTAACTTGATTTTTAGTTAACTCACAAAATCATACAGGGTATATATGTTGTTTTAATTAAAAAAAATAATAATCTACCTTTTTAGAGTAAACTTTTACAAAATTTGTTTGTATGTACGCTAGATTATTATCCTAGATTATTATACCTATCAACCGAAAGGATATACATATATTTGGCCAAGGATCTAAACTAATTTAAGTAAATGTTAATTTTTCAAGGACTGTCTAGATAATAAAAGAATTTAATTTATTTATTTTGAACACAAAAAATATTAATAAATTTGGTTTCTTTTCATAATATACCTAAATTCCAATACTTATGTATTCCGACTCTGAATCCTCAGATGATAATAACAACACCATTATAGCAAATCCCAAAAAGGATGAAGTAGAGCAAATGGTGAAACAGGTGAGTGATAGCATAGCTAAACTACCTATTACTAAGAAAAGACTATCTGGAGCACAGAGGAGGAAGTTGAAAAAGATGCTTCAGGAAATCATAGTTAGTCAATCCAACGACACTCCAAAAGAAAAATTGGACTCTCTTACAAGATCTGAGGCAAAGAGGATCAGGTCTCCCGAGGAGTTGACAAATGAGAATAAACCGAAGAAGAAAAAGAGCTCCCCGTCTTCTTATATACAGTCGAAACCAAGCCATACTTCACTCAAAGGAACCTCAAGTCAGAATCCTGCGAGTAAGGGTGACAACGCCAAGATAGATATTCCGAAGGCGACCACGTCGGCGAAATCAATCTCGAAGGCACGAGTATCTCAAAGAAGGCCCGAAAAGAGAGGAAGAGAGGCTAGACAGTGGAAAAGGAAAAGAGCCGCCATCTTACGCAAAGTTGCCAGAAGAAGACACCGGGACGATCTCTGCTATGCAGTTTACGATGCCGGTAACCCGACAGGCAAAATTCCAATAGACCAACGGAGTAAGGTAGAAGATCTGGTGAACAATAAGATAGTGGACCACGCAATCGCTTCAAAGGGCAGACAACCAATAGAGAGCGTGAGCTGCGAGTTCAGCATGGGCGCGATGTTGATGAGATTGGCATCTCACCAATGTGTTAGCACTCTAAAGAACTTGGTGGAAAGTATCCCTCCTCCCTGGGACGGCGCTAAGCTGGGACTGGTAAAGAAGAGCGAGCTTCCGGTGCTCTTAAAGTCCACTGTATACATAAAAGGATGGGGCAGTAAACTGACAAGTGAACGTATACTGGAAATTCTTGGTGGTCAAAATGCTGAGCTGGCCGTGGAAAAATGGGAAGTCTTTTACAGGAAAGAAGAACCTGAGGGAACTTTATTTGTAATAGGTTATCGACAGAAATCTATGGCTAGTCTTGCCAAGAATAAAGGTAGGGCTTACTTCGCCTCTAAAGCTGTCATATTCAAAATTGGGAAGGTGCCGATTGGAAGGGCTGTTACAACAAGCCTCGAAAAGAACACTAAAAAAACCTAAGAACACAGCATCAGTAGCAACTACTGATAACGTTGAGAAGTCAAATCCTAAAAGCGAGGAAGTTACCACTAACTCGCCAAAAGAAGGTACAGCTGCCATTTCCAAAATCGGAGAGGCGCCGATTGAAAGGGCTGTTAAAACGCTCCCGATAAGGACACTAAAACACCTATGACAGTAACCAAAGCATCATTAGCAAGTACTGGCAATGTGGAGGAGTCAAATCCTAAAGGCGAGGAGGAAATCACTCACTCAGAAGAAGAATGAACAGCAGAGCTCTCCAAATTGGGAAAGTGTCGATTAAAAAGACTGCTCTTCCTATGCCTGATAGGGACACCGCAGTGCCATCAATAGCCACTTCAGGTTACCGGAGGAGCCAAATCCAACGGGCGAGGAGGTGATCACTAACTCGCTGGAAGACAGTTAAGTGGATGACAATGATTGAAGTTATCCAAATAAACCTCCATCGGAGCGAGACGGCCACAAACGCTCTGATGGCTAAAATTAACACAGGTAAGACACATATAGCTTTAATCCAGGAGCCTTGGACGATTCGCAACAAGGTTTCTGGATTAAATCACATAAATTTTCCAACTTTTCTACGCTGATACAGGGTCTCGCCCGAGAACATGTATCTTATGCCACAAGAACTTATGTTTTCTTCTCTCAACAGGATTATCTACATCGGATGCAACGGTGCTGAAGCAAGGTCGTGGCAACATATACCTTGCATCTGTTTACCTGCCTTTCGATTCTCCGACACTACCACCAACGTCGGAGCTGATGAAACTGGTCGAAGAGGCACAAAGGAAAAATAAGAAAATTGTAATAGGTTGTGATGCCAACTCCCACCATGTAGCTTGGGGTAGTACAAACACCAATCGCTGAGGACAAGCCCTCATGGATTTCCTTAATACTAAAGACTTGATAACATCGAACTTAGGTAATAAAGCTACCTTCGTCAATAGAATCAGAGAAGAAGTATTAGATATAACTATATGTTCAGAAGAGCTTATAAACGAAATTCAGTATTGGAGGGTTTCCGACGAGCACTCCTTTTCTGACCATCGGTACATAAGATTCAAAATACTACGGCCGCCACCAAAGCCGATAAATTTTCGGAATAAGTCTAAAACTAATTGGACAATGTTCGGTTCCTTACTAAAGAACCGTTTATGTCAGGACACTGTACAATGTCGAAATAAAGAGGACATAGACGCCAAAGTAGAAATGCTCACAAGTGCCTTGGTTGAATCGTTCGAGGACAGCTGCCCTCTGCGAGAGCGGAGATCTGCCCAGGAGAAACCCTGGGTAACCGGGGAGATCCGGAACCTTGGTAAGACTCTTCGCAAACTATTTAACCGGGCACTTCGTAAAAAGACCGCAGTATACTGGGATGAGTATCGTAGTAAACTTGGTGAATATAAAAAAGTTGTTCGTAAAGCCAACGAGACTCCTGGAAACTTTTCTGTGAACAGGTAGACAGCGTAAATGACGTATCGAAGATAAAAAAATTCCTATCCAAAACTCATGTCCAACCGGAATCTATGGTCGATGACACGGGCAGAGGCTGGAGGATATGGAGGAGACAATGAAACTCCTAATAGACTCTCATTTCCCACCAGGTATATCGAATAACATAGACGAACCGATATTGAGAGGAAGAGGAGGCAAACACGAAAATTGTAATTACACCTGATATGGTTAAAGGGGCAATCAAGAGCTTCGCTCCCTATAAAGCTGCAGGGCCGGATGGCATTTTCCGGCACTCTTACAGATGGAGGCGGAACTGGTCTCCGTACATCTGTCTCTGATATTCACTGCATGCTTGCAATTCACATATACCACCATTAAATGGCAGGATGCAAGGGTAATATTTAATACCTAAACCAGGGAAACCTAGCTATGCGACACTAAGTCTTATCGACCGATAAGTCTTACGTCCTTCCTACTTAAAACTTGGAACGGATTGTCGATAGTATGGTTAAAAGCAGTATACCCGACAAAGACCTAAAATTTAAGCAGCATGCTTATGTAAAGGGACGATCGGTGGAAACCGCTTTAACGAAGTTGTCCATACATAGGTGCATCCTTTGATAGCAAACTATATACACTGGCGGTATGCATTGACATCGAAGGGCCTTCAATAACGTGCACACTGATACTCTTATCCAATCCATAGACCAGTTTTATGTTGACCGGGTGCTCCGTAACTGGATCAACCACATGCTAAGGAACAGATGGTTAAGTTGCGAGATGTTCGATATAACTATCAGGAAAAGGGTATTTCGCGGTATACCACAGGGTGGCATTTTATCACTTTACTCTGGGTTACCACGATTAATAGCCTTCTAAGGACCCTAACTGAGAAAGGACTTAGACCCGTCTGCTATGCAGACGATGTCGTAATACTTTTAAAGGGAAAGGATCCAAATTACTTGTGTAGAAGAGCTGAGGAGGCTCTGAATACGGCCTTGGGCTGGGCTCAACCGAGAGGCCTCAATGTTAACCCGGCAAAAACGGAAATCTGTCTTTTCACAAGAAAGACAAAAATTTCTACATATACTGAACCTTGCTTCCTGGATAAGAAGATACCGGTGACAGATAAAGTTAAGTACTTAGGTGTAATCCTCGACAGGAAATTAAAATGGAAATACCACATAGAGGATAGAATCAACAAGGCACATCGGTGCTGGGCGATATGTAGGAAAGCTATAGGCATGAAATGGGGTCTTAGTCCTACTATGATAAACTGGCTTTATAAAAGTGTAATTAGACCAATTCTAGTTATGCTTCAATAATCTGGTGGACTGCTTTAGACAAAAAGTGCAATATCAAACTTCTACAGGGAGTTCAGCGTACATGCTGCTTGGGTATAAGTGGTGCCATGTGTACTACTTCAACCAAGGCTCTGGAAAACGTTGCTAGATATTCCACCCATTGAAACATATTTAAGATATGAGGCGGCGCTTACAGCCGAACGGCTCTATACTTTAGGCGAACTGGCCAAAAGCGGTTATAGGACACGTCTCAATGTATACTGGACACATTGGAAGGTTATACACAATCATCGGACATGCCAGATCGTATACCAGACACAGAATATGTCGGAAACTTTGAAACGCTGATCCCAGATAGAATGTCTTGGTCAAGCGGAAACATTGGAGCAAGTACCAGTAGGAGTCCGTTGTTACACGGATGGCTCTAAATTGGATGGACAAAGGGGGCTGGGGTTCTATATTGAAGACCCAGAAACGGAAATATACAACCGCTTACCAAATCATAACACAAGCTTCCAGGCAGAAGTACGAGCAATAACGGAATGCGTAAATTGGATTAGAATAAACATGGCGGCCACAGCGCTTAATATATTTACCGACAGCCAGAGGCAATTAGGGCGATATCAGGTGATAGAACCAAATCTAAGACAGTAATGGATTGTAAGAAAACTTTAACTGAATACTCTTCCAGAGGTAAGGTTCACATTATATGGGTACCAGCCCACTCGGGAGTAGTCGGTAACGAAAGGGCGAATGTAGTAGCTTTAAAAGGAAGGGAGCTCGAGGCAGTTAACCTGACAAACGAAAAACCATTCGACGCAACAAAACTGATCTAAAAGTATGGGTGAGAGAAACCCATAAGGCCTCTTGGAATAATGAAACAGTGGGGTAGAACCACGAAGATTCTATGCGGTGACCCTGATGAGAGCAAGACGAAAAATCTCCTCAAAATGAGCAAGTCTGAGGTTAGTATGATGGTACGTATTCTGAGTGGACACACAGGATTACGTGCACATCTATACAAAATTGGACGTGCGGATTTAGACGAAGAGCATGTGGAGAGGACAGTGAAACTCTGGAGCACTTTCTTTGCCACTGGCAGGCATTCGTCGAAGTTAGAACCAATTATCATGGAAGTGATGTTATTCCGGAAATAACATTCTTAACAAACACTGATTGGAAGATTCTTAGGAATTACGTCCAAGAAACTGAGTTTCTAAACATTGAAAAATAATACATTCAGTGAACAATTATTTTTTTTTTCATCAATTGGAGCACACAACAGGCCCGATAGTGATCTAGGTGTATTTCTTCGGATTTGTTGTAGTATACATCCTCCTATCAACCTAACCTAACCTTTATTTTTCTTTTAGATGAAAAACATCAGTTGTTAATAAGGGAACTGCGTTGAGCATTTTGCAATTTTATCGGAATTTTTTTCATTTTTCTAATCTGTGAAATCTAAATACATAATCTATATTATTTAATTAACAATACAAAGTTTAAGTAAATTGAGAGATTTAGTGAAATTCTTCTAATGAGAATAAACTTAGAATTTTTAGATTTCATAGATTCAGGAAAATATATAAATTCGTTGCGAAAAGTATTTAAATTGAATAACTATAAATATTTTTCTCGAGCTTTTATAAAATCTACAATTATTTTTTCTGGAGGCGTTTCTATAGCAATATTATTCATAATATTCATAACGACAAGATAATTGGATAATTTTGCAAATATTCTGAGCCAATTGTTAATTCGACTTAAGCTTTTTATTCTATTTAAAAAATTGGTTAATACAATTTAAAACATGTCGAGCACATATGAAAAATATCAAATATTTTAGAAATACGTTCTCAAAAAAACACAAAATATGTTTGGCCAAATGTCTATGTTTTGTCAATTCAAATTGTAATATTTTTTTAATCTATAAATTTTTAACATATTTTTATTTGTTCTAAAGTCGTTGTAAACTAGGTATTGTATTTTTCATAAAGCTTACTGATTTCACAAAATCTATATATCAATTATTTATAAAAATAATAAATATTTTGCAACGATTGTTGTTAGAAAGTTAAACCAATTATAAATTAAACATTTTGTGAAGTACTATTCAAAATTTAAGCAAATTTAAAAATTTTTGTTTCAGATTGAATTCATTGAATTTTATTTGACTTTCTGACTAATATCGTTACAGAGTTTTGCAAAATATTAATTGTTTTTCATATATAATTGACATAGTGAAATCATTAAGCTTTATGCAAAAATATACATATTTTTTTACAACAACTTTAAGAAATTCAAACAAATTTGCAAAACAAACTAACTATTTTTATTATTTTCTTGGGAAGGTATTTCTAAAATATTTGATATTTTTCAAATGTTCTCAAAAACTTCATTTCAAACTTACAATAAAAATTAAAACTTAAGTAAAAAAAAGTCGTATAAATACGAATTTATTTAAAATATTTGCAACCTTGGAATTAATTTCAAGGTTGCTTTACACAAACAGAAATTAAAAATTGTAAATTGTAATGAGTTAATAAGTTAACAAATCTTAGATTTTAAAAATATAATTATTTTGGGAATGCCTGCAAAATTATATACATTAATCTTTTCATTATGAAAAATATTGCAACAGAAAACCCTTAAAAAACAATTGTAGATTTTATCAAAAATCGAGAATTATATATAATTATAATTTTTCATACGCTTAAAGATTTCACAAAATCAACATATCATAATAACGACTTTAGTTACAAAACCAAGTGAATAATGAAAATTAATGAATTTCACAAAAATTTAATAAGTTTACTTTGAATTATTTGCGAAAAGTATTTTAAATTTTACACTTTTATGCATTGAGTTGCTACGATTTTTGGTGAAATCTACAATTGTTCATAGATCAAATTGGACAAATATCAACAATTCCAAATTTGTGAATTTGAAATGAAATATATAAATACCTTTCCATTTTAAATATTGCAGAAAGATTAATAATTGGT
Organism: Lucilia cuprina; assembly: GCF_022045245.1. NCBI lineage: Eukaryota > Metazoa > Arthropoda > Insecta > Diptera > Calliphoridae > Lucilia > Lucilia cuprina. The sequence continues at coordinate 57,760,347 of NC_060952.1, read as the reverse complement.
TCATTAAAAATGACCTTCCAAAGAAAACTAATGGTTAGTTTATTATGCAAATTTAAAGTCGTTGTAAAAATATGTATGTTTTTCCATAAAGCTTAATGATTTCACAAAATCAATACATCGATCATTTATGAAAAACAAATTTAAAAATATTTGTTTGAAATAATGAATGAAAATTCTGTGAAATTAATTGAATTTTATTTGACTACTAGCTTATACCCGGTGTGCTTCGCTACCCCTATAGAAATTAAATACATAATAATCAAATAAAATATTTATTTAGTAACTAAATTATCAAATTTTCCTTAATGCTTAATTATAATTTTTCTTGATGACAATATACTTCATTTAAATTCTAAAATAATACAATAGTGATATATTTACTTCTTACTGGCTAAAATTAAATATATAACTTTAGTCTTAAAGTATAATTCTTATTCTATCGCCTTGTGATATACAGTTTTTTTTTACATTCTAGTATAAATAAAAAACCGCACTTAACGATTTTGAAAATTACAACCACAATAGTTTTCCAGATTAATAATATGTTACATATGAGAGATGCCAACCAAATTATTGCAAGTTCGCCAATGTTTATCTATCTATGAAAAATTTGAGTTATGTAACAGTTTTCAAGATATACGAAATTTTGTATTTAATTCATATATGTGGCGCCAAGCCCCCATCGCCCATTATTTTCTAAATGTTCACATGAATGTCAAGTTATTCATATAAAATTTGAGAATTCTAGCTCTAATAGTTTCGTAGATAACTATTTTTTCTATTTAATTCATGTAGGAACTTTAAGCTTCCCATATAAAAGGCCGCCCTTTATCCTCAAAATGTTCAGATGAATACTATAGTAATATAAGCAAAGTTTGCTCTTTTTTCTTAAAAATGTTTAGATGAGTATTAAAGTTCTTCGTGCAAAATTTTAAGAATTTAGTTGTATAAGTTGTATAAGATTCTTACTGTAATAGTTTTCAATATAAACGGATTTTTGTATTTAATTTATACGGAAGGTGCCACGCCCCCTTAAGCTAGTCCGCCCACTTTTTATCCCATATAATCATATCGACACTAAAGTGCCTCTGACAAAATTTAAGGACTCTAACTGTTATTATCTCAAATATACGAATTTCATATTTTCTTAATGTGGTGTGGCTCCTCGCCCACTTGAAATATAGGAATAATAGGAATACACTCTGAAAATTTCAAGCAAATCGGTTCAGCCGTTTAGTAGTCTATAGGGTTCAAACATACAAAAAAACACACATTTATTTATATATATATTGACAGTTTTTTGATAGTTTATTGTCATCAAGATAAATTATAATAAACCTTTAAGAAAAATTTGATATTTAATAACTAATTTAATATTTTTTTTTTAATTATTATGTATATATAGTTTCGATAGGGGTAGCAAAGCACACCGGGTATTAGCTAGTCTGGATATAAATTCGGTTGCCATTTTTTTTAAATGCAGCTCAAATCTAAAAAACCATGAAGAGTGTCCCGAAAGACAGCACTTTTGCAAATCTTATATAAATAGGTAGACCTCTCAAATGAAGCATATAAAGCATTGTTCATAAAAATTTGGATGAATTCATCTTTCGATATCTTTTTATACTTTTAGAAAATTATTTATTGCAAGCTTTTCAAATTAAGTTTGTATAAATGGATATATTTGAGAAACAATTATGAGACAAAAACGGTGATTTTACTCTTTAATGAACAACTCAAAATTGTTTGTCAAATTAAAAGTTGTTTTGTTTTCTCTGTCATAATTGAAGGACTCTTCATTTTTTCTTAGGACAGTAATTTTGTTCTTTTTTAAGAATTTTGAAATCTTGCATTGAGCCCAAATTTTACATGATTTTGTCCATAATTTTTCATAATCGTTTCAGAGTTTCTTCAATTACATGTAGTTTTTCAAATAGCAAGAATATCGCTTGGTACGTATTTTTGTAGTTAATAAAATGCCCCGAAGTCTTTTGCTTCTTTACACCAGGAGCACTACAATTCAAAGTAAATGATCAAATTTAAACTGAAGATTTCTTAAAATCTACTGCACGTGGATAAATAAAAACAACTTATTTGAAAGTGTCCTTAGTTCCCTACCAGTGCTTGAAAATGCTGATTTCAGTATAATTTCTCGAAGATAGTTTCAAAATTTCCAAATTTAAGTTCATTATTAATTTGTAAAGGACTTTTTGGTTCAGAAACTGACTTTAAGTATTAAACAAAATGCGGAAAAATATAATATTCATTTTATCGCTATAAACTAAATTTTGACATCTATTTAAAAAAGTTAGTCATTATACCCTACACCACTATAGTGGGGAGGGTATTATACGTTTGTGCTGATGTTTGTAACATACAAAAATATTGGTCCAATACCCACCTTAAAGTATACCGATCGATTCAGAATCATTTTCTGAGTCGATTAAGACATGTCCGTCCGTCTTTCCGGCTGGCTGGCTGTCCATGTAAACCTTGTGCGCAAGGTGCAGGCCGCAATTTTCAAGATAATTTAATGAAATTTTGACCAAGCATGTTTTTGGGCACAGGAACAAAGCCTATTGAAAATGGTTGAAATCGGTCCATTATTTCACCTAGCCCCCATACAACCGTACCTCCCGATTTGAACTTTTTATGCCATAATTACGTCAAATTCTCTATTATCTCTCTAAAAATTGGCATAAATAAGTTTTACTTAAGTATTTATGACACTGCAGATTTTCGTAAGGATCGGCCTTTATTTGACCCTAGCCCTCATACAAACCCCCCTTCAAAAAATGTCTTAAACGTCTAAAATTGACTTGTAACCATTTGTATCGTAATGAAACTCAACAAAACTAACTGTTATTTAACAAGTAAGAGTGCTATATTCGGCTGTGCCGAATCTTATATACCCTTCACCATAGTGTATTTTAAACATAATTGATCTTACAGTCTAGTTAATAAAAACATTAAAAAAATTTGAGTCGATTTAAGCCGAATGTTTCGGCGGCGGCTCAAGCAACTAAATATAGTTTGGCGGCGGCTAAGCTCCGACTCGAAGCCGGTCGACTTCGACCTCTAATTCATTGCTGGTAAACATTGACGAGACGTAGATTTTGTTTTTGTTTATCGTAAAAAAATTGTTTTAAAAAGCACTTGGAAAAAATTTGTGTTAGTTTTAAATTTCAAACTTACATTATTCGCATAAAAATTATTGTACAATAACTCACAATCTACTCTTATATAATTGAAAACGTTTTAAATACTTTTTTCTATTCATTAAAAAATATATTTGCAAAACAAAAGGGAAAATTATTTTATTTTAACAAAAAATGCAAATTATTTTTTTGCTGTGTATTTTTTGTATGTTTGGATTCTAAACATACAAAAAATACACAGCTGAATAAAACCAAATACATCTACACACACACGTGTACATCTATTTCTATGTACAGTGTTTTTGTTGCTTTTTTAACAATTTTTTGATGAAATTTTCAGAGGTTGTCTCGGATTTTTGCTCATATCTCCGTTATTTACCGACCGATTTTGCTGATTTTAAATAGCGATCTTCTCGAAAGTATGTCTAATAGAATTATTGAAGATTCGGATCCCGCCGATATCTGGGGTCCTCTAAATAAAATAATACATTAATGATATATTTACTTCTTACTTGCTTAAATTTAATATATACCTTTAGTATTAGATATACGAAATCTTGTATTGAATTCATATATGTGGTGCCAATCCCGCCCGTTATTTTCTAAATGTTCACATGGATATCAAAGTTATTCATATAAAATTTGAGGATTCTAGCTCTAATAGTTTCTTAGATAACTATTTTTACTATTTAATTCATGAGCACTCCAGATTAAAGTCCGCAATTTATTATCAAAATGTTCAGATGAATATTAAAGTAATACAAGCAAAATTTGATGAATCTAGTTTTATATTTTCCTAGATAAACAATATTTTGTATTTTATTCATAGTCCCCATTAAAAGTTCGCTCCAAAGAATATAAAGAAATCGGGGCTTGTCAGTTGGTACGTAAAAGAGTTGTCATTCGGTACCTAACTCTAAGTATGTATTGTATACTTTTCTAATTGATCAAATATTTGTAGCAATAAGTTTTCTCAAGCCTTTAAAAGAAAAAGATTTAGAGATTTTCAAAATGCAAATACATATATAATTTTGTTCTACACAAAATTTTGTTCAACACAAATTGATAATGCTCTTAAATACGGTTAAAGCGCTTTTAGGGGCTGGACCTAGTACAGGAGAAATATAATTTTTGTATACAAAACTAATATTATGTATCAATAGCTTTATTTGGTAATAAGTAATGTGCGTTTAAGAAATTTTCGTAAAATGGCGTTGTATGGGAGCTATGTTCAATTATGTATTTAAAGACAAAATTCCAGAATTCTGTATATATATCATTACTTGGAAATAAATATTGTAAATCTAATTTTCTGGACCTTGTATGAGAGCTATGACCAAATATGGACCGGTCCTAAAACAATTTTATAGTGAATTTATCTATATAAGAGCAATATTTTTGCTAAATGTATTGATATAAATATTTGGTTATGAGTTATGTGCGTTTTTTCTGATTTTCGTAAGGGAACCTTGTATGTGTTTTTCTAATAGGGACCTTATATGGGAGCTATGATCAATTATGGGCCGATCGGAAAAACATTTCACAATATTATTTCTCTGTATATGAGCAACACTTGTGCCAAACTTTATATGGATATCTTAATTTAGTAATGAGTTATATATGGGAGCTATGACCAGTTATGGACCGATGGAAGAAAAATCTTAGTAATATTTTTGTGTATATGAGCAATACTTGTACCAAATTTTGTATGGATGTCTTAATTAAGTAATGAGTTATACGCGTTTAAGTGTTTTTTTGGGAGGGGAACTTGGATTGGAGCTATGACCAAATATGGACTGATCGAAAAAATCTTTCATTGTATTATTTCTGTATATAAGAGCAATACTTGTACCAAATTTTATATGGATATCATAATTTAGTAATGAGTTATGTGCGTTTAAGTTATTTCGGGAGGGAACCTTGTATGGGAGCTATGACCAGTTATGGACCGATGGCAAAAAAAATTCTTAGTAATATTTTTGTGTATATGAGCAATACTTGTACCAAATTTTGTATGGATGGCTTAATTAAGTAATGAGTTATAAGCGTTTAAGTGATTTTCGGGAGGGGACCTTGTAAGGGATCTATGATCAATTATGGACTTATCCAAAAAATTTTTCCTCTGAATAAATTATACTGATATAAGATTTTAACTTCTAAAATTTTGTGAAGATATCGACATTACGACGGAAGTTATTAACAAAAAAACCAAATTTCCGGGAATATATACTTTTGTATGGGAGGTATATGAAATTGTGGACCGATTCTGGCGATTTTTCACAGAGATTAAGTTCTTATGAGAAAACAAATGTATGCCGATTTTTATGAAATTATCTTGCATAGTTTTTGAGAAAAATACATCAGAATGTGTAAAAAATGCTTATTTTTATCGAGGTTGTTTCAAATTTTGATTCATAACTTTTCCCGATGTGAACCGATTTAGCCTATTTTTAATACCAAACAACTTAGGAAAACGAAGAACATTTTGGGCGAATTTGGTTGAATTCTATTGCTTTGTTCACAGACTGACGGACATAGCGACTCAGAATTTGATAAGGACGCAAACGGAATGACAAAGTTATACCCTCTATCACCACTGATGGAGGCGGAGGGTATAATAATCATACTGACACTAAAATGGCTCCGACAAAATTTTAGGACTCTAAAGGTTACATTATCCCAAGATAAATGAATTTTTGTATTTAATTAATATGGTAGGTGCCGCTCCCCTCATGGGTAGTCAGCCCATTTAATACCCAAAATGTTTACATAGATGTTGAAGTTATTCGTGCAAAAATTTAAGATACTAACTGTAATAGTTTCCAAGATAAACGAATTTCTGTATTTAATTTATATGGTAGGTGCCACTCTTCCTAGCGCTAGTCCGCCCATTTTTTATATCATATAATCATATTGACACTGAAGTGCCTCCGACAAAATTTTAGGACTCTAACTGTTATATTATCTCAAATATACTAATTTTATATTTTCTTAATGTGGTGTGGCTCCTTGCCCACTTGAAAATTCAAAATGAAAAGTAGACTATTGCCTATTCCAGACATACAGGAATACGCTGTGAAAATTTCAAATAGGTTCAGCCGTTTAGTAGTCTATAGCGTTCAAACATATAAACATTCAAACATACAAACAAACACACATTCATTTTTATATATACTAGTTAATACCCGGTATGCTTCGCTACCCCAACCAAAACAAATACATAATAACCAAAAAATAAATATTTATTTAGTTTTTGAATTATGAAAACTTTGTTAAATGTTTATTATAATTTCTTTTGATGATAATATATTTCATTTAAATTCTAAAATAATAGATTAATTTTTATTTTTTACTTGTTAAAATTTAATATATACTTTTATTCTTAAAAAATAATTAATTTTCATATGCCTTGGTATATACAATATTTTTTGTTTTACTTTCTTAAAGATTTTGAAAATTCTAACCACAAAAGTTTCCCAGATAAACAATATGTTTCACGTAAGAGATGCCAAGGAGATTATTGGAAGTTCGCCAATTTATATCTATCTATGAAAAATTGGAATTATCCTGCAGTTTTTAAGATTTACGAAATTTTTTATTTAATTCATATATGTGGTGCTAAGTCCCCCATTAGGAGTCCGTCCGTTATTTTCTAAATGTTCACATGATTGTCGAAGTTATTCATATTAAATTTGAAGATTTTAGCTCTAATAGATTCTCAGATATACGAAATTTGCTGTTTTATTTACATATATGGGGGCTCCAAGCAACCATAGTAGTCCGCCAATATAATACCCAAAATGTTTACATGGGTGTTAAAATTCTTCGTGTGAAATTTCAAGATTCTAACAGTTTCCAAGATAAACGAATTTTTGTATTTAATTTATATGGGATGTGCCACGCGCCCTAACGGTAGTCCACTCACTTTTTATCCCATATAATTATATTGACACTAAAGTGCCTCCGACAAATTTTAAGGACTCTAAATTTTATATTATCTCAAATATACTAATTTTATATTTTAATAATGTTGGCGTGGTTCCTCGCCCACTTGAAAATTCAAAATGAAAAGTAGCCTATTACCTATTCCAGACATACAGGAATACGCCGATTAGTAGTCTATAGCGTTCAAACATATAAACATACACAAATTCATTTTTATATATATAGATTTGACTATATATAGTTACAGAGTTTTGAAAAATATTTATTGTTTTTTATAAATGATCGATATATTGATTTTGTGAAATCATTAAGCTTTATGGAAAAACATACACATTTTTACAACGACTTTAAATTTGCATAATAAACTAACCATTTGTTTTCTTTAGAAGGTATTTCTAACATATTTGATATTTTTCAAATGTTCTCAACAACTTTATTTAAAACATAGGTCAAAATAACAACAATTGGTTAAGAGTACTTGTAAGATTTTTTAAATATCATTATTCTGGTAGGTATACAAATTTTTATTTGTTTGAAATTGAATTCATTGAATTTTATTTGACTTTCTGACTAATATCGTTACAGAGTATTGCAAAATATTTATTGTTTTTCATAAATAATCGACATAGTGAAATCATTAAACTTTATGGAAAATATACATGTATGTTTTTACAACAACTTTAAAAAATTCAAACAAATTTGCAAAACCAACTAACCAGTTTTATTTCTTTTTTGGAAGGTATTTCTAAAATATTTGATATTTTTCAAATGTTCTCAACAATTTCATTGAAAAGGTTTTCATTTTAATTTTGGTATTATTGATATTTTTCCAATTTGATATGACAATTTCATTGAATTTCGTTGAAAACTGTGTATTGTTTTTCACAGATAATCAAGATAGATTTTTTGAAATAATTAAGCTTTATAAAATACTATAATTTTTACAAACACTTTAATGAGTTAATAAGTTAACAAATCTTAGATTTCAAAAATATCAGTGTTCAGAAAAATTCTTTTATGAACACATAAATTTAAACATTTATGATAAATTGACAAGAGTGTACTTTTAAAACATTTTGTTGTATGCTCACTTTTGCAAATGAATAGCTAAGAATTGTTTTCCTTTTAAGAATTCTTAAATGTAAGCATTTCTTTTTTTATTTTGGTACATATTCCCGTATATGAACTTTGAGAAGTAAAAAATGTAAAATGTATAAATTTGAGAGGCCTTCTCATCACTCTCATTAAAGTATATACTCATTAATGTTGTTTTTTGTTTTATCTAATATGTGTTCGGACTTTTTATAGTTTGTTTCTTATTTTCATATGTTCGTTGTTTGGTTTATTTGCTACTTTACAAAAATGAAAAAAAAAACAAAAAATGTTTTCTCATTTTTTGTTTTTTTTTTTTTTTGTTTTTTTCATATTAATTTTTTCACAAACAAAAGATGTTTCATCATTCTTTTGCATTCAATACGTATGTATGTGGAAAAATATTTTGATTTTTTAGTTGTTAGGCACAACTTGTGTCTGTTTTTTTGTCATAACGGTTTACTTTAATGATGTTTTGTTTTGTGTTGTTTTTCATTTGTTGTTATAGGTATTTAAGTTAATTGTACTGCTTTATTTGTTTTTATAACGATTAATGAAAAACTGTGTACCTAAATATACAGTGTCTTACATAAGTATTGGAATTTAGGTATATTATGAAAAGAAACCAAATTTATTAATATTTTTGTGTTCAAAATAAGTAAATTAAATTCTTTTATTATCTAGACAGTCCTTAGGTTTCATATCACACATTTTAAAACTTGAAAAATTGACATTTACTTAAATTAGTTTAGATCCTTGGCCAAATATATGTATATCCTTTCGGTTGATAGGTATAACCCCTTAAAACCATTTTAAGCAAAAAAAAAAAAAAAACATTCGATTCGAATTTTTGTGTTTTGTATAATATTTCGAAAAGTGAAATACAGGAAATATTCGAATACCTAATTTTGTGATTTAAATGAATGTAATTTTTCCAAATTTTAAAGAGTGTGATATTAAACCTTAGGACTCTATACAACAAATTTTATTATTAATTTTACCAAAAAAAGTGTTATTAAATTATGTTTCTTTTCAAAGTACACCTAAATTCGAATACTTATGTGAGACCCTCTTCATACATATGTATATACATATGCACATTAGAGTGCTCCAAGCTTGTATGAAGGAAAAGCATTTTGTCCATCCCCCTTCCAGAATTGTTATTTGGGTTGTAAAACTATGTCATCGAAAAATTAGGCAGATAGGATAATTTTAAAATAATTTTTATTAAAACAAAACAAATTTTATATTCATTCATATTTCTTCATTGATAGAAGCAAAATCATTTGGTATTATGTTATCTGTAATATCAATATTTGAAAAATTTAGGAGCTCATAGTTAAGTTTTGTTACAAATATATTAGAAAGAGACTTTTTGGAAAGTTTTGATCTTAGTTTTGTTAATATTGTAGACAACGCACTAAATGAACGCTCCACAAAAACCTGAGTAGCTGGTACTGCCAGTACGGTCTCTACAATTTGTATCTAAAAAGGTAGTTTATTATTTTTTTAAATTAAAACAACATATATACCCTTTAGGATTTTGTGAGTTAACTAAAAATCAAGTTAACTTTTTGCTAACTTATTATGACTAGCTTCAAAAATGATCGAGGGAATGAACAAACATTTTAATAAAATTTTAAATAAAAAAAAATAGAAACTCATAACAAATTTGTCAAACAATTTGTATTGAAAAAATTAAAAATGAAATAAATAAATAAATAAATAAATACATCCCTATTTCGGTGCGGATCAACATATTTTTGTTTGCACAACAACAAAACATTCTCGTTTACCCTACTCTAATTTATTAGGAAGTATCTTTCTGTGTATTCTTTTCACATAAAATAAAGTAAACAAACAAAATTTTGACAAGAAAAAAGAAAAATAAGCATGACAAGTACCGGACAAAAAACCAGAAATAAACATACGTATATTCATATATACATATATATGTAAGAATGTAGGTATGTAGGCAAGAGCATAATATATTTTTAAGCTCTGTGATAGAGAACAAGAGAATGTTTTTTGTTTTCCCTTCATACTTATCCAACGCATCATAAAAACACAAAATTGTTGTTTAACCAGTCTTTGCACATATTCTTATTTCATTCTTTCATGCAAAAACACGAACACTCTCAATCTCGACATTTTATATTTATTTATCAACAGAACTATAAACAAATTTTACATTTCATTTTAGAATGCTAGTGCAAAATAAAACTTTATGCTCTTTCAGTTGTGAGATTTTTACAAAAATTTTATTTCTCGAAAATAAAAAACATCAATAATAGTATCATGCAAGAATGAATAAAGCAAACTTTTTTTGTTTGTTTTTGTACACGAATGGATGATAACAAAACAAAATAATTTTATTTTTTCATGTACGTGAATGTTAAGTGAATGAATATTTGGAACCTTGAAAAGTATAAATATTTTATTAATGCCTGCAAAATTATCTACATATCATTAATCTTTTCATTATGAAAAATATTGCAACAGAAATCCCTTAAAAAACGATTGTAGATTTCATCAAAAATCGAGAATTATATATAATTAATTAACAGTACGGAGCTTTTTCTAAATTTTCTCTGAAAAATGATAATTTTTTCAATATTTGAAGTCTACATTTTTAATATATATTACTATTTAATTCAAATAAATAATCACCGTTCCTTGGCATTTAGGAAGATTTCATTTTTGCTAATATTTCTTGAAATTGTGATGAATTAAAATAATTGGAAGATGAAATGGGATAATTAATACAATTTTATTTTTAATAATAAATTGATATTTAAATATAACATTACCTTTTATTTTAAATAATCTTTTCATTCATTTTTTTCAATTTATAAAAAATTTTGCATTGTATTTATTTTTGTTTCTTTTATGTATTATATTTTTGCTTCTTTTATTTTTCTCTTTTTCATCAGTTGTTAACAAGGGAACTGCGTTGATGCTCAAATTAACATTGAGTGTTTTTGAAGAATTACTAGTACTATTAGATCTAGACTGATACTAGTACTCTTGGACCCAATTGGGTTCTTTAGAACCGGTTTGCTACTAGTTCTAGTATTCATAAAAAGTCGCCATAATTTTTGGTTTTGTTCTTTTGCAATCCTCCTGCACAATTCTAAGTGAAAATTACTTCACAACAAGTTTTTTATACGGTTTTATTTCTAAAGATAAAAAATGCTATAAAAGTGCTGTAAATACATGTACTTAACAATTCAATATGAAAGTTTGAAGAAATTCTGGTTCTATCTGATTTTATTGTGTCCAAAAATTCCATTCGGTTACATGTCTCCATATTCTATCACTAGCTAATACCCGGTGTGCTCCGCTACCCCTATCGAAATTAAATGCATAATAATCAAAAAAAATATTTAATTAGTTACTAAATTATCAAATTTTTCTTAAAGGTTTATTATAATATATCTTGATGACATTATATTTCATTTAAATTCTAAAATAATACATTAATGATATATGTATTTACTTCTTACTTGCTAAAATTTAATATATACCTTTAGTCTTAAAGAATAATTCTAATTCTAATGCCTTGGGATATACAAAATTGTTTTTACCCTCTAGTATAAATAAAAAACCCACTTAACGATTTAGAAAATTACAACCACAATAGTATCCAGATTAACAATGTGTTGCATATAAAGGATGCCAAGCAAATTATTGCAAGCTCGCCAATTTCTATCTAACTATGAAAAATTTTAATTATCTTTTCTTTCCCACTTTTCACGCACATTCCATAACTGTGGATTACGGTAGGTCATTTTTTGCTTAATCCTTTGAATTGGTGGTGGGAAGAAGATATGTAGATATATACGTGTGATGCAAAAACATATTCATCATAAAAATGACGCACATTCCTTAACGATGGTTTACGCAAGATCCTTTTTTGCTTTACTTAAATTTTTGTGGAGAAAAGATTAAAGAAATATCATTATTATTTAGTCTCTCTCATATAAATTCAAAAGGTAGGCAATGGGATATGCAAATTTATTAACACCTATATATATTTTTCTATGCGCCTGTTCATTCGTTATTGTAAGATAATTGTGAGTATGTAATAATAATTTATAGAAATGTGACATATGTATATGTACATGCATATGAAAAACATACATGCATATGTATGTAATACAGTCATACATTTTTGTTGTTTTAACCTTTCACAATGTAAAATTATAAAAACAAACATTTTATGTTTTTATGTCCCCTCTTTATTTTTTGCAATCCTGTTACAACACTACTACCTGTTTACAAACTTATTTTTATTGTTTCTTGCTTTATATTAAATTTATTTCATATCATCCTGTTACAAACAATGTGTTTAAATATATACTGTAAAAAATTTTTTTACATACATATTTAAATATATTTTTAAATTCATATGATCCTCTAAGTATTTATATATTTTTTTCTAATTATATTACCTTTTAAAATCAATACAAATACATACATTTTAATACTCCACATAAAAATTACATATAAATTAAATAAATACATACATTTAATAATAATTCAATTCAAAAATTTTCCAATTTAAATTTGGTTATTTCATGCATACATTTTTCCCATAATATACATAAAACATACATAGATATAAACGTTTTCAATTATTTTCTATATAAAATTTGGTTATATCTTATATACATTTTTCACATTTTATAATTTTTCAAGTTCAACATGAAATGTTAAATTTTAGACCATAAGTCATTTCCTATAGTAAATAATATTTAAGATTGATAGTAAAAATATTGTAACCTGATAGTCGCGACTATCGTTTTGTTTTCGTGTTTTCGTATATTATTGCTTGCATGGCTTCAATATTGCTGACTTCGAATAATTTGTGTAGGAAAATATTTTAATATTATAGCCAAGCCATATTATAAATATGTTAGCGAGTTGCTGCGTAATATATTGTATGTGAAAACATTTTATATTTGTCTGTAAGCTGTAATATGCAATAGCTTGTATGGGTAAATATTTTTAGCAAAAATACGATAAATATTATGAACAGAACCATTTTTTATTTTTATATTTTTAAATATGAGGTAAATGCATATTTATTTCAAAGTCAAAAATAAAAATATAAAACCATTTACTAATATTTAAACTCTGGTACAAACCCAAAAAAGTAGTAAACTAAATGCAAAAAAATATTCTTAATTTTTGCCGTTTTTTTGCCCAAAATGTGTCTTAACTCTTTTATTAATAAAATAAAATTTTCTTTAAGAACATATAACAATTTTATAGTTTTCTAAAATGTATCTTTACCCAGAACGCTTTGGCGTAAAAAACTTGTCCTACTTTTTTGAAAATGTTGCCACTGCGTCCTTCCGAATATGACCAATTTTTTATCAAAACTTCAACTTTGGGCGACATGTTCTAAAATCCCAAAGCTGGGATCAGAAAACTGAAAGCAGTTTTGGAAACCTCAATATGCTTTTTATTTACTCCAAAAGTATTTTCCCAGCCCTGAAAGAAATGTGGACCCTATGGGCAAACATGTAAAAAATCCCATTTTTGGGATTTTCATTCCTATTTTTGGGAATTGCGGGATGCCCTTTGACCTTTTCAATTTTTTTTTGCATTTTCTTTTTTGAAATGACAAATTTAACAAGCGTTGAAGATTTCATTGAGTTTTGTTTATAAATAAAGATTTTGTCATATATTACATATTTGTTAAATTTCTAAAACTATGATTTATATCAAAATTTTAATAGGGTCGCAGATAGCTTTAACAATTTAGTCCATATTTATCCCTTAATATCTTTTTTAGTTAGATATGGAAATTCTTGACCCTCTACAAAAAATTTCAAGCCAATATCTCAATTACATTCAAAAATATGTTCATTTAAACCTGTGTCCTTTAATTTCATTCTTTTCATATTTTAGTATTAAGTATGACAGAACAAACATTTGGTGTTGAATAAAATATTTGGACAATTTTTAAAAATTATTTAGTTAATTATTTTATTGAAAACTATAACATTGTATATACAATAAAAAATATAATTTTAATATGAGCCACGCACAACAACACCTAAATCACCTCACACAAACCACCTTTCCCGCCCACCGAAATATAAGACACAATTTAATACAATATCATCAGTTAGTATAATAGCTTTTTTATTTGAACTGTTTATCTTAAACATAATACAATTATATAGTTAATTCCTAACATTACTTATTTTCTATAAAATAATCTGTCATATCGGTATACATATCCTGAGGGTAATATAAGTCCTTTAAATCTTCCTCGTTTTGAGATTATAGAGTTTCATAATAAATCCATCTTTTTCGCATAGTTGAAAGAACAGGATCAGAAGATAGAAGTAAACTATTAAAAATATCTTCATTCTGTGATTGCCTGGAGCATTTTCTTAAGCTGAAAAAAACAGGCATATCAAAAATTTAAAACTTTTTAAAACTTTTGATGTAAAAAGTAAGTCTGTGGATGGAAATCAAAAGAAATTTCGATTAAAATTTTGTATTTGGATGAAAACTACTACGGAAATCTCTTACAACACACCAGCAGCAGCGCCTTGCAAGTCATACGAAGACTTATGTTCAAGGTAAAAAAAGGGTCCACACAAAAACCTTTTTCAATCTCAAATGAGGAAATTGCTGATACATTTAACGAAATGCTGAAAAAGGAAAACCAACCTATGGATGCCCTACATATTGCAACTATTCTTCCTAATGCATCACCAAAACGACTTAAGCTAATTGTGGAAAGTATACCAACTCCAACATCACAATCAAATTTTGCTGAAGAGGAAGCAATAGCGCTTATGTTCGAACTGGGTCTCAGTCGAAATAAGTACCAAATCTTAAGGAAAGCTCTGCATGAAAAAGGACACAATATATTACCATCATACAAGGCGATCCAGGAAAAAATCAAACTATCCTACCATTACCTATTGCTGTTAATGATGTGGAAGCTTGTATTGATATATCATCTTTGCTCGAAAACACAGCATCAAGAATTGTGTCAGACTTTTCAGAAGACCAACTAAGGAAAATTCATAACTGTGATGTTGTCTTAATGTGTAAGTGGGGATGTGACGGTTTATCAGCACTTCCAGAATACAAACAAGCTTGTGGAAGTCGGACATTAGCAGGCTACAAAAGTGTATTTATGTCATCATTAGTGCCATTACGAATTCGTTCATATTCCCTTAATCCATCATCGTCAAGCATCGGAAATTCATTTGAAAATATATGGATCAATACAACTCCGGGTTCAAAAAATTTTTTGTAGACCCATTGGATTTGAATATATAAAGGTCAAAGAAAACAACAAAAGATTTAGTGGAATATTTAAAAGATGAAATAAATGCACTGGAGCCCATTTGCATAAAAATAAAGGAATTCTCTATTAACGTATCATATCAGCTAAGCTAAACATTATTGATGGAAAGGTCAGCAATGCCATAACAGAAACTTCTTCCTTCTGGAGATGCTCAATATGTAATGAGAAAAAGTCGCAATTCTCAAATATAAACAAAAGCAGAAGTATTAATGAATTTCACCACTTCATGCCAGAATACGATTTTTGGATTACTTTTTACACATAGCATACGACCTCAAATATAGAAGTGTGCCAGAGAATCTTACTAAATCAACAAAAAATAATGAAGAATTAAAAGAACTGAGAGCTGCGGAAAAAAGCAGAATCCAAGAAGAATTTAAAGTTCAGATGGGATTAAACATCGGCAAACCACTTCCAAGTTGCGGTAGTACAAATGACGGTAATACGGTTTTTCGTGATTTTGAAATTACTTCAAAAATAACTGGAATCGACAAGGAGTTGCTTCGAAGAGATAACACTATTTTAATGGCACTGAATAGTAAACATAAAATTAATGGAAATCGATTTGGGGAATATACATCTGAAATTTCTAAATTACTTGTATCTCTGTATCCATGGAGGGAACTAACACCAACAGTACACAAAGTATTGTGTCATGGTCAAATAATAATTGAATCGAATATTCTTCCACTTGGAGAGTTAACAGAAGAAGCCCAGAAAGCGAGGAAATGAGATTTTAAGCATGTTCAACTTTTCAGCTCAAGAAAATGCTCCAGGCAATCACAGAATGAAGATATTTTTAATAGTTTACTTCTATCTTCTGATCCTGTTCTTCCAACTATGCGAAAAAGATGGATTTGTTATGAAACTCTATCATCTCAAAACGAGGAATATTTAAAGGACTTATATACCTTCTGGATATGTTTACCGATATGACAGATTATTTTATAGAAAATAAGTAGTGTTAGGAATTAACTATATAAGTAGGTTGTAAGAATTAATTGTATTATGTTTAAGATTTAAATAATACAATCTATCATACATATATAACTATGTCTCTGAGATAGTGTACTCTGAGATATTGCATTATGAAAATATTGCACTCAGAGAATGCAAGTAAAAAGTGATGTCTTTTTATGTACATAAGTATGTATAGTTACAAGTATGAACGAAGTGATGAGGAAAAGTAATAAACAATTTTTAAATATGTAAATATTGATATAATATTGTATGTAAGTGATGAGGAAAAGTAATAAACAATTTTTAAATATGTAAATATTGATATAATATTGTATGTATATATGCATTACTTTTAGAAATTTATTACGGTTTTTTAAGAAACAAAACATAAGAGCAAAAAATAAGACAAATTTTATAAAGTTGGCCAGGAGCGTATCTGCCATCAACAGAAATTTTTTACCTTTTTATGTAAGTGTGTATGTTCTTCCATATGTATATTGATGGACATGCAAGTGATCTTCAAAAATGTAGCCCTTTCATTCAATTGTTGATTTATTAGATTATTGATTGTGACTGAAATGGGTCGAAAAAAAAATCATTTGATTGTGGAAAGTATGTATCAGTTAACGAAGAAAATAAAATTTCAAAATGTTTAATTTGCGATTAAAATTTTGTTTGCGTGTCAAAAAATAAAACTCGCGATTTTGAATTTTTAAACGAGCGATATAAATAAAATAGCGATTGCGAGCGATATTTTTACCTACCCTGATTTAATTCATATATGTGGCCACAAGCCCACCACGTTATTTTCTAAATGTTCTCATGAATGTCAAAGTTATTCATAAAAAATTTGAGGATTCTAGCTCTAATAGTTTCCTATATAACTATTTTTTCTATTTAATTCAAGCTCCCCAGATTAAAGTCCGCCTTAATCCTCAAAATGTTTAGATGAATATTAATATAATATAAGCAAAATTTTCCTACATAAATATTTTGTATTTTATTCATAGTCGTGGCTTCTCGCCCACTTGAAATTTCAAAATAAAAAGTAGCCTATTACCTATTCCAGACATACAGGAATTCGCTGTGAAAATTTCAAGAAAATCGGTACAGCCGTTTAGTAGTCTATAACGTTCAAACATACAAACATATAAACAAACAAACACACATTCATTTTTATATATATAGATAGCTAATACCCGGTGTGCTTCGCTACCATTATCAAAATTAAATACATAATAATCAAAAAATTATTTAATTAGTTACTAAATTATGAAATTTTTCTTAAAGGTTTATTATAATTTATCTTGAAGACAATATATTTCATTTAAATTCTAAAATAATATATTAATGATATATTAACTTCTTACTTGCTAAAATTTAATATATACCTTTAGTCTTAAAGAAGAATTTTAATTCTAATGCCATGGGATATACAATATTTTTTCCTAAGAAAAAATAATACATCAATATCAATGACTAAAAACGAGTTCTTATTGTGTTGTGACTTGTGACTGTGAAAAATATTCCCTTTAGAATATTCGACGACGAAGAATATTTTAAAAAAGATTCTACTCCCTTTCGAAAATTTTTATAACACCAATATTAATTCTAAAAATATTGTGATTAAAATGAACATTGTTACTAACAAAATCAAAGAAAACATTTCAAAATCTATTTTTAAAAAAATGATTTGTTTGAAAATTGATGTTAACACGCGTATGGAGAAAAGTATATTGGGAATTAATGTGCAATATATAAAGGACTCCCGAATCATTATAAACACAATTGGAATGATTCAATTAAAAAGAAGACACACTGCTCAATATCTTAAAGAAGAAATAAAAAAGTGTTTAAGAGTGTTTAATATAGACATATCACTAATATATTCCTGCACGTCGGATAACGGCGCAAACGTAATAAAAACAACTAAACTAAAAACACTTAGAGAAAATATTTCCTAATTACGCTTGTTATGATCAAGTTTTATAACAAGTAAAATGGTAAATTTTACAGATAAAACATATCCAAAGAAAAGAAAAATGTTAATTTCTTCACAAAGATTAGATTTTTTAATATAAAATGTTTAAAAAAAGTATTAAAAATATCGTTTTTATGTATTTTTACTATTATGAATTCCTGAAAAGTTTTTGGAGTGTATGAGTTTTTTTAAAGCTACTCTCTTGTTTGAAAATGATGTTGTTGTTTTTACATTTTTTTTTGCAATTTCTGTATTTTTTACGCTCTTTTAATGAGTTTTATTTACGATCGGGTTATGTACGTATGAATTGCCAAAAATCTTCGTAATTAGAACAATATGCAACAAGATGGAACTCGACATATAAAAAGGTATCATCTTTAAAAACTTTAAGAGGACATATTGATCATCTAAATGATTCAAATATTTCGGAGCCAGACTGGAATTTCATTAATAAGTATTTGGAAGCATTTAAACCATTATGGGAATGCACCAATAAATTCCAATTGGAGCAGTATATTGTTGGAGATTTCTATCGGGCTTTGTTGTAAAGTGGAACTGGAAGATTTGGCAAACGAAGAAAATATATATGCACAAAAACTTTTATATGCAATGGCGAAAAGGAAAGAAAATCTATTAAAAAAGATGCCTTTGTGTCTGGAATCTATTTGGATCCACGATTTAATTTTACCAGTTCGCCATTTTTATCTGAAGAACAGAAAAGAACAGCAGTGGTGAGTTATTTACATATATTATTTTATATATTATACATATTATATAATCATGTATATATGTACATACATACAAACATACATTGCTTGTAATTTAATGAAACTTTTTTCATTTTACTTCAGGAGCACCTTTTAAAGACGAACACAATAATTAAACGTTTAACAAGTCAACATGAGGAAACACAACATTCCAGTATTTTAAGTAATGATCCTGCCACACCAACTTTTCCAAGTTAGAGGCAAAAATGAACTTACTAATTACAAGGGCTCCCCCAACGGATAAGACAACAAAACAAAAATTAGAAAATTTATCCAACGCAGAACGACTTCCCTTCGACACAAATATTTTGGAATATTGGAAAACGAAGAAGTTATCTAATCCTGAAATGGTACATTTGCTTGATGTGGCTTTATCAGTTCCATCAACACAGTTTTCGGTGGAAAGAGCATTTAGTGCAGTATCAATCGTTTTAACTAAAATGAGATCAAAAATGTCAAAAGAGACAATAAATAATTTATTGTTAGTAAAACTTAACAACAATTTAATGAAAGAATCTGAAATCACAGATTAAAGATATTAACACTATAATACTATTTATTTACAAAACATTTATTTATATTTTATTTATATAGTTTTAAGTTTAATACATAAAAAAATTAATTTAATTGTTATGAAAAATATTTACAAACCAGAAAGAATAGGTAATAAAATGTATGATGTTTTTAATAAAAATATTCGTAGAACTTCATTCACAATAACACTACCAACTTTTCGCGCACAACCTCAACCAAATTTTTAGAAATCCAAAAGGACAAAAACGCATATACAGCATTAGTGTATGCATTTCTTAATGGACATACATATGGATATGTATGTACATACATATATTCATACGCTTACTATACCTATTCCAACTTATTTTGCACACGTGCAAAAGGGTAAACATGTAATATAACCACAAACAAATTCTTAGAAATTTAAAGGGACAAATAAATACATACCTATAAAATTCTATACATTTAGGTTTTATATTTATACCTACATAATTAGTAAGAAAGATAATAAGACACGTGTTGAAGGGTCAAATAGAAATAAAATTATATATACAAGTAATTCATAAAAAACAAAAATTGAAGCCTTATGTGACACATACATACATACATACATACATACATACATTTTGTTTTCATATAAAATGTCTTCTTTCTTGGAACACGTCATTAAATTATGTGGCATAATTGAAAAACTCTAAAGTATCCACTAACAGCAAATAATATACATACATATTTATGTATGAGCATTGTATTGTATTGTAGGTACATATGCACGTAATTTCATTTCACTTTCTATTTTTCGGTTATTTCATATACATACATAGTTATGTGTTATAAATTTTAATTTATTTTATTTGCAAAATTATAAAACTCGCATTAACTCGTTTTGACTCGAATCGCGAGCGAGTTCTATTTAACGCTCT
>NC_060952.1:57714914-57739563 GCF_022045245.1 Lucilia cuprina | reverse complement strand
TAATATGCGACATGACAAAATATCTTGTAACGGTACCTATTCAAGATAAAAGCGCAAAATCAGTTGCGAAAGCCATATTTGAACATTTTATTCTTACTTATGGACCGAAGAAGACGTTCATTACGGACATGGGTACAGAGTACAAAAATTCTTTTGAAGATAGAAAATATTACATCGACTGCTCATTATCACCAGACGCTAGGAACTATAGAGAGAAGTCATAGAATCTTCAACGAATATGTAAGATGAATGGATCAGGTATTTCACTTACTGCTTCAATACCACGCCATCTACGGTGCATGACTATTGCCCTTATGAGTTGGTTTTCGGTAAAACTCCTAATGGGTTTCAACAATTTGATAAGGTTCATACAATATCACCTTTATATAATGTAGAAGATTATGCTAAGGAAGTTAGATGTAGGTTAGAAATAGCACAAAGAGAGCACGAGAAATAATAGATAGGTATAAGTTAAAACAGAAATTAAATTATGATAAGACATTGTTAGATTATAAATTAAAAGTGGGAGATTTAGTTTTAGTTAAAAATGAAGTAGGTAACAAATTAGATCCACAATATAAAGGACCTTACGAAATTATAAACATAGACTTAAGAAATAATGTAACTATAGTAGATAAGAAAAAAAAGCAAATAGTTCATAAGAATAGACTTAAGATTTTCAACAAATAATATAATTAACATTATCCTTGGTAACATATGTGCATGTGTTTAAGTAATAAATAAGATGTTTATTCCCATATTTGTAATAAAATTAATTATTAAGATTATAGTAATAATTTGTTAAAGAATGTCCATACATTTAAAAAGGGTATGAACATTCTTCCGTAAAAGGGAGGTGTAGCATAAAACATGTATCGCTTATGCCGACAGAATATTGAAAAAGCAATTAAAAATAATATCATATTACAAAGTCGATTAAACAGTCAATACTTTAAATATTTTACTGATCGTGGCTTTGTTTGTATGTATTTCTTGCGTTCAATGTTCTGTCCAATTATTACACTATCCACTTTATGAATAATGCTGTGTAAGCAATTAATTGCTATATAATCTAAGAACTTTTTCAATAAAGACACACTTCGCTTAACACAAGGGAGCTGTAACTTAGCTCTTGCGAAGAATACATATTGAACTTATCATCTTTTAATTGAATAGCTCTATACCTGTACATTTTACAAATGTCTCCACTTAGGGCAACCTTAAAAAACCGATACCGCTGAATAGTTGGACCAGCGTACAAAATATCGTTGAGCGACAAACCACTTTTTGTTTTTGCAGAGCCGTCAAAAACGACCCTTAATTTTGTAGATGTGCTGTCCATTTTATGCACACAGTGATGTGGGAGAAAATATTTTTTTGGTTCGCTCTGTGGAGAAATTAACGACATGTGATTTAATGCAATGTTCTCACTCATAAATTCTGCATATTGTGCTTTAATATCCGGGAACTTTTTGAGTTTCCTTTCCAAGTGAATCCGCACCACGCCATTCGATCTGAGGTAACCGCACAGAAAACTCGCCAGTATTAAGACGGACTGTGTTTTCCAAAAAGTGATTTTCGCAATGAATGTCTTCAATTGATAGTGGATTGATTTCAAAATTGTTTTCAACTTCCCAAAAACCTTTTATAATGGAACACAATCGATTCTTTTGCTCGAACGTATTACAACTGACAGCCAACGATTGTCCAACTGACATTAAATCAAAAAACAACTCGGAACCTATTAAACCATCGATACGACCACATTTGTCAAAAGAGGAATCTGCGAGCTCTATATTTTTGGGAATATCAGAATGGAATATTCCCAAAAATATAGAGCTCGCAGATCCCATTTCTGTTAAAATCAGGTTGGTAACTCGTTATTCTAGGGACGACCATCGCAGTTAGCGTGGTTGTATAATCTCCATGTAAAGATTTTATTACAATATCAACAGATTTATCATAGTATAACCTCCATCGCCAATTCCAGAGATACTTGCCTGAATCCGATTGTATTTTAAACAAAGTTGATTTACGAAGCGTCTTGTGATTAGGCTGAGTTGCGATGCAGAATCTAATATAATACGACAAGGTACAAAAAATCCGAATAGATTTTTCGAGGATGGCGTCTTTGTGAAACGAGGTGGGCCAGAAGAAATCAGTACCACTTGCGAATTAGTTGGAGCTGTTTGATCCGCCGAAGATTTTGTGGGTTCATCTGTCTTAACCTTCTCAATGTGCAACATTGTGTGGTGCTTCAAAGAACACTGTTGGCAATTACCTGAGATACAGCTGTTGAGCATATGTCCTTTTTTTAAACAATTTAGGCATAACCTCAGTCTTTTTGCTTCTTTAAAACGAAGGGAAGGGGACAAATTTCCAAAAAGTGAACATTTAGTGATGAAATGATCTATGGAATCGCAAAATGTGCACAAAGCCGACGGAGTGGCGGTAGAGACATGAACATGACGATATTGTTGATGAAGTTTTTTGGGACCAGGTGGGTTTGAGGACTTGCTTAAAGCGGAGTTTTCTAAATTCTCAACCATACGACACCTGCGTTCTAAAAATGTTGACATTGAGTTCCAGGTTGGTAACTCATTAATTGACAAGTTCTCCTCCCATTTCATTCGATTCTAAAACTATGATTTATATCAAAATTTTAATAGGGTCGCAGATAGCTACAACAATTTAGTCCATATTTATCCCTTAATATCTTTTTTTTAGTTAGATATGGAAATTCTCGACCCTTTACAAAAAATTTCAAGCCAATATCTCAATTATATTCAAAAATATGTTCATTTAAACCTGTGTCCTTTAATTTCATCTTTTTCATATTTTAGTATTAAGTATGACAGAACATACATTTGGTGTTGAATAAAATATTTGGACAATTTTTAAAAATTATTTAGTTAATTATTTTATTAAAGACTATAACATTGTATATACAATAAAAAAATATAATTTTATTATGAGCCACGCACAACAACACCTAAATCACCCCACACAAACCACCTTTCCCGCCCACCGAAATATAAAACACAATTTAATACAATTTCATCAGTTAGTATAATAGCTTTTTTTATTTGAACTGTTTATCTTAAACATAATACAATTAATTCTTCGAACCTACTTATATAGTTAATTCCTAACACTACTTATTTTCTATAAAATAATCTGTCATAACGGTATACATATTCATAAGGTAATATAAGTCTTTTAAATCTTCCTCGTTTTGAGATGATAGAGTTTCATAACAAATCCATCTTTTTCGCATAGTTTAAAGAACAGGATCAGAAGATAGAAGTAAACTATTAAAAATATCTTCATTCTGTGATTGCCTGGAGCATTTTCTTGAGCTAAAAAGTTGAACATGCTTAAAATCTCGATTCCTCGCTTCCTGGGCTGCTTCTGTTAACTTTCCAAGTGGAAGAATATTCGATTCAATTATTATTTGACCATGACACAATACTTTGTGTACTGTTGATGTTAGTTCCCTCCATGGATACAGAGATACAAGTAATTTAGAAATTTCAGATGTATAATCCCCAAATCGATTTTCATTAATTTTATGTTTACTATTCAGTGCCATTAAAATAGTGTTAACTCTTCGAAGCAACTCCTTGTCGATTCCAGTTATTTTTGAAGTAATTTCAAAATCACGAAAAAACCTTCTCGCCGTATTACCGTCATTTGTACTACCGCAACTTGGAAGTGGTTTGTCGATGTTTAATCCCATCTGAACTTTAAATTCTTCTTGGATTCTGCTTTTTTCCGCAGCTCTCAGTTCTTTCAATTCTTCATTATTTTTTGTTGATTTAGTAAGATTCTCTGGCACACTTCTATATTTGAGGTCGTATGCTATGTGTAAAAAGTAATCCAAAAATCGTATTTTGACATGAAGTGGTTAAATTCCGAAAGACAGGACTTCTTCATTAATACTTCTGCTTTTGTTTATATTTGAGAATTGCGACTTTTTCTCATTACATATTGAGCATCTCCAGAAGGAAGAAGTTTCTGTTATGGCATTGCTGATCTTTCCATCAATCATTGTTAAGCTTAGCTGATAATTGAGAATTCCTTTATTTTTATGCAAATGGGCTCCAGTGCATTTATTTCATCTTTTAAATATTCCACTAAATCTTTTGTTGTTTTCTTTGACTCCTTTATATATTCAAATCCAATGGGTCTACAAAAATTTTTTGAACCCGGAGTTGTATTGATCCATATATCTTCAAATGAATTTCCGATGCTTGACGATGATGGATTAAGGAAATTCGTAATGGCACTAATGATGACATAAATACACTTTTGTAGTCTGCTAATGTCCGACTTCCACAAGCTTGTTTGTATTCTGGAAGTGCTGATAAACCGTCGCATCCCCACTTACACATTAAGACAACATCACAGTTATGAATTTTCCTTAGTTGGTCTTCTGAAAAGTCTGACACAATTCTTGATGCTGTGTTTTCGAGCAAAGATATATCAATACAAGCTTCCACATCATTAACAGCAATAGGTGATGGTCGTTTGTTTTTTTTTCTGGATCGCCTTGTATGATGGTAATATATTGTGTCCTTTTTCATGGAGAGCTTTCCTTAAAATTTGGTACTTATTTCGACTGAGACCCAGTTCCAACATAAGCGCTATTGCTTCCTCTCCAGTAAAATTTGATTGTGATGTTGGAGTTGGTATGCTTTCCACACTTCGCTTAAGTTGTTTTGGTGATGCATTAGGAAGAATAGTTGCAATATGTACGGCATCCATAGGTTGGTTTTCCTTTTTCAGCATTTCGTTAAATGTATCAGTAATTTCCTCATTTGAGATTGAAAAAAGTTTTTGTGTGACCCTCTTTTTTTTTGACCATAAACATAAGTCTTCGTATGACTTGCAAGGCGCTCCTGCTGATGTGTTGTAAGTTGAGATTTCCGTAGTAGTTTCCATCCAACTGAATTTCTTTTTACATCAAAAAGTTTTAAAATGTTTTCAATTTTTTATATAATTTGAAATGTCATCAATTCTGTCTGGCCCTTTTGAAGATACACTTCATAAAACGGAACACAACTCTTCGTACTTTAATGTAACCTTCATTGTAGATTTATTAATATTGTACTTAAAATCTGAGAAGTTTACTTATATATTGGTCTTGTCATTTCCGATACAGGTATTCCAAAGTAAAAAATTACGAACTGTCTACCTATTAACATTTAGGATATTACTATAACCTGTAATTCAGTCATTGATATTTCTTATTAGTGAATGAATCGAAATTATCATTACCTGTATATTTTTACCTACAAAAAAATTAGGTAAAAAATAGTTATAAATTTCTGAAAATTTAAGCATAATAGGACCTTTCAATTATAAGGATAAGCAAACAAATAGAAAATGTTCTGTCATATTTAATACTAAAATATAAAAAAGGTGAAATTAAAGGACACAGGTTTAAATGAACATATTTTTGAATGTAATTGAGATATTGGCTTGAAATTTTTTGTAAAGGTTCAAGAATTTCCATATCTAACTAAAAAAAGATATTAAGGGATAAATATGGACTAAATTGTTGTAGCTATCTGCGACCCTATTAAAATTTTGATATAAATCATAGTTTTAGAAATTTAACAAATATGTAATACATGACAAAGTCTTTATTTATGAACAAAACTCAATGAAATCTTTAACGCTTGTTAAATTTGTCATTTCAAAAAAGAAAATGCAAAAAAAAAATGAAAAGGTCAAAGGGCATCCCGCAATTCCCAAAAATAGGAATGAAAATCCCAAAAATGGGATTTTTTACATGTTTGCCCATAGGGTCCACATTTCTTTCAGGGCTGGGAAAATACTTTTGGAGTAAATAAAAAACATATTGAGGTTTCCAAAACTTTCAGTTTTCTGATCCCAGCTTTGGGATTTTAGAACATGTCGCCCAAAGTTGAAGTTTTGATAAAAATAGGTCATATTCGGAAGGACGCAGTGGCAACATTTTCAAAAAATAGGACAAGTTTTTTTACGCCAAAGCGTTCTGCGTAAAGATACCTTTTAGAAAACTATAAAATTGTTATATATTCTTAAAGTAAATTTTATTTTATTAATAAAAGTGTTAAGACACATTTTGGGCAAAAAAACGGCAAAAATCTAAAATTTTTTGAATTTTTAAATTAAAAAACGTATATTTTTGGATCTGTAAATGATATTGATCTGAAATTTTTTGTAAATTATTGGAAATTTTGTTGTCTAACTAACAAGGAAAAAAGTTCATTTGGTCCAAAATTACGCCCAAAATTACGGTATTCAAAAAAAGGCGGACCAAAGTATGGTAAATTTTGTATCACTAAATTTTTAAATGCCTAAAACTCGAATATTATAAGAGATAAGTAGTATGTCCAAGCATGTTTCAAGATCTCGTCGAGCGCTTTCAGAAAAAATCTTTGTATTTGGGTGAAAAACAAAAAAATGGCATGAGTTTAAAAATTTTACATGTCGTAGGTACCCTACTTTGAGCCGCCACACCTCCGTCCCTGGGGCATCTGCGGGGTTCATCTTCAAAACTTAAATTCGAATACTCCTTGGCTACGCTCATGCCAAATTTTATACCGATCGGATTAGCCGTTTAGATATGCCAGATTTATTTCCAAAAAATTTCCATTCTGCCCCACTGTGCATCGCTTCGTAAAACAAAAGTTCCCGAAATTCAATTACCAAAATTCGTTGGTGCTTATTCGGAATGGCCAAATTTCTTTTCGTTATTCAAGACCGTTATACATAACATCAAAACTTACATTATTCGCATAAAAATTATTGTACAATAACTCACAATCTACTCTGATATAATTGAAAACGTTTTAAATACTTTTTTTCTATTCATCAAAACAAATATTTGCAAAAAACAAAAGGGAAAATTATTTTATTTTAACAAAAAATGCAAATCATATTTTTTTGCTGTGTATACTTTGTTATGTTTGAATTCCAAACATACAAAAAAATACACAGCTGAATAAACCAAATACATCTACACACACACTCAGTACGTGTACATCTTTTTCTATGTACAGTGTTTTTAGTGTTTTGTTGCTTTTTTAACAATTTTTTGATGAAATTTTCAGAGGTTGTCTCGGATTTTTGCTCATATCTCCGTTATTTACCGACCGATTTGCTGATTTTAAATAGCGATCTTCTCGAAAGCATGTCTAATAGAATTATTGAAGATTCAGACATCGCCGATATCTGGGGTCCTCTAAAAAACTGATTTCAAACAGACAGACAGACAGACGGACAGACAGACAGACAGACTGACAGACAGAACAGACAGACGGACATGGCTTAATCGAGTCCGCTATCTATAAGGATCAAGAATATATATACTTTATAGGGTCGGAAAAATTATATTATAGAAATTACAAACGGAATGACAAACTTATATATACCCTTCTCACGAAAGTGAAGGGTATAAAAACAGTTGAACGGTACATATGGTAGTTTTTGTGAACTGGTTGCTGCTACACAATTATATCCATCCAATATATACAGGGTTTACTACAATGGAGAATTTTATGTTCAACACGGTAATAATGACATGTCATTGTCATGACAATCCGGTAAAAGGTTGAAGTCTCCATGTGAATCGCAAAATGGTTTTCGCGGATACGTCGAGCCATATTGTCAGGGAATATAAGAAAAAAAAAAACAATTGATGGATTCTGTAAAAACTTATGCAAAAAAAAACTGAAGTACATAGAGATGCTGCGGCAAAATATCAGTGGCGTTCTATCAGGGGAAAAATCCAGAACAACACAGAGCAACTGCTATAATTCAAGCAACACAGAGCTTACAGGATCTTAAAATTTTCCATGAATAACTTTAACATCCATGTAAACATTTTGGGTAATAAATTAGCGGACTACCCATGAAGGGAGCGGCACCTCCCATATTAATTAAATGAAAAAATTTGGTAGAGTCCTCAAAGGTTAAGAGGTTGTGGCATCTTCCATAAAAATTAAAATACGAAAATTCGTTTATTACAGTTAGATTTTTAAAAATTTTGCACGAAAACCTTTAACATCCATGTAAACATTTTGGGTAATAAATTGGCGATCTACCAAAAATAATATGGGAGGTGGAGCGCACCTCCCATATTAATAAAAATACAAAAAATCGTTTTTTCTTGACATAATATAACAGTTAGATTCCTCAAATTTTGTTGGAAACACTTTAGAGTCTATATGATTATTTAGGATAAAATGTGGGAGGACTAGCTTTAGAGGAAGTGGCACCTCCCATATAAGTTAAATACAAAAATTCCTTTATCTTGGAAACTATAACACTTAGAATCCTTATAATTTGCACGAATATAACTTTAACATCCATGTAAACATTTTGCGTTATAAATTGGAGGACTACCCGTGAGGGAGCAGCATCTCTCAGTGTTAATTAAATACAAAATTTCGTTTTCTTAAAAACTATTGGAACTATTAGAATCTTTAAATTTTACTTGAATCATCTGAACATTTAGAGTATAACGAGCGAATTTTTAATAGCGCGCTATTCAATTAAAAGATAATAAGTTCAATATGTATTCTTCGCAAGAGCTAAGTTACAGCTCCCTTGTGTTAAGCGAAGTGTCTTTTTATGAAAAAGTTCTTAGATTATATAGTATTAATAGCTTACACAGCATTATTCATAAAGTGGATAGTGTAACAAATTGGACAGAACATTGAACGCAAGAAATACATACAAACAAAGCCACGATCAGTAAAATATTTAAAGTATTGACTGTTTAATCGACTTTGTAATATGATATTATTTTTAATTGCTTTTTCAATATATTCAATATTTTTCAGCGCATACACGATACATGTTTATGCTACACCTCCCTTTTACAGAAGAATGTTCATACCCTTTTTAAAATGTATGGACAATCTTTAACAATTATTACTATAATCTTAATAATTAATTTCATTACAAATATGGCAATGAACATCTTATTTATTGATATAAACACATGCAGAATATGTTACTAAGGATAAAGTTAAATATATTATTTGTTGAAAATCTTAAGTCTATTCTTATGAACTATTTGCTCTTTTTTATTTTTCTTATCTACTATAGTTACATTATTTCTTAAATCTATGTTTTTTGCTTCGTAATGGTCCTTTATATTGTGGATCTAATTTGTGACCTACTTTCATTTTTAACTAAAACTAAATCGCCCACTTTTAATTTATAATCTAACAATGTCTTATCATAATTTAATTTCTGTTAACTTATAACCTATCAATTATTTCTCGTGCTATCTCTTATGTGCTATTTCTAACATATTTCTAACTTCCTTAGCATAATCTTCTACATTATATAAAGGTGATACTGTAAGAACCTTATCAAATTGTTGAAAACCCATTAGGAGTCTTACCGAAAACTAACTCATAAGGACAATAGTCATGCACCGTAGATGGCGTTTAGTGGTTATTTGTCAAAGTCACAATGGCATTTTTGTGTGTTTTGTAATTTTAGCCGACTGGCAATTTTTGGCACACTTTAACATATTTCGTATATCACGAGTCATGTTCTTCATGAAATGTATCTTTGTATTTTACTAAGATTCTTGAAACACCAGAATGTCAGCCCTCTGCTGGATCATCATGATATCGTTTCATTATCTCTGTTATTAACTAAGCATTTGTTACGTGGATCACCTCATTAAGTAGCGCTACTTTCAATACTTTTAATAATTTATTGCCCATTTCCTTAAATTCATTAATAGAGACAAATTCGAAAATTTTCTCACTCGGTGCCACTTGTAATTTATTAATTTTTAGTTTACCGGCCACTTCTTCGAGCCTTGGGAAAAATTGTCCTAAGTCAAATTTCCCATTGATAAACAATTCATTTATTTTCATACATGCAAGTTTCGATTTACCACGTTTAATATAAAATGTATGTGGGTCAATTTTTAGCTTGCAAAATTTTCTGACGTCAGAATTCATAATTGGGTTAAATACATTGGGCTTCTCATGTTTATTTTCTAAATGCTTTTTGTTTAATGTAACTGCAGATTTTTCAAGTGACTCTTTTGCCATTGATCGTGTTGTTATTTTGTATACATTGTTATTTTTATTGTTCATTTCTTTCAAATCATCTATGGTTAAATTAAAAAATATGTGGATAATGTATGATAAACGTTTTACAAACATTGAATTGCAATTATTTGTACCGTATAGATATATTTGCTAATTTTATCAACAAATTACTTATTTTTTGTACTTATTTTAGAGTTTTTGAAATCGTACACTATACGTTAAATAAAAGATTTCATAAAAACTTGTATTATTTACTTTATGTTATTATGTTTTTAAATCAAGTTTTTAAAAGAAATAGAAGTATGTAGTGATACACTACACGGCACAAATAATTGCAATTCAATGTTTGTAAATCGTTTTTCATACATTATCCACATATTTTTTTAATTTTGATAGTGTTGATAATTACATTATACAATCAAATATTTCGAAAGAAAAAAATTCTAATAAGGTACCTGATATTATATAGTTTTTTCTGCAAATTCGAAAATTTTTGCGTTAATTTATTTTGTTTTTAATATTGGTTCGCTATTTATATTTCATATAATTCATTGGCGATCCTGCAAGTAATTATATGAAATATAAATAGCGAACCAATATTAAAAACAAAATAAATTAACGCAAAAATTAAATAGATGCAAAAATATATAAATTAAATAACAATATTCTCAAGCAATTATTACAAATTCAGCATTCAATTGTGAATAACCCAGCTTTATAATTATATAAGTATGTGGTACTTGGATCAATAAATAAATTTTGTACAAAAAAGTTATTAAAATAAATAAACCTTTTTTTAAAATAAACCTTTTTATAAAATAAAATAACTTCATTTGTAGTGTATTACTACATACTTCTATTTCTTTTAAAAACTTGTATTATTTACTTTATGTTATTATGTTTTTAAATCAAGTTTTATATTTTTTTATTTTCAAACTTGTCTTTATAATTTTTCATTCAACAAATAAATTTTGTACAAAGAAGTTATTAAAATAAATAAACCTTTTTTATAAAATAAACCTTTTTATAAAATAAAATAACTTCATACCGTATAGATATATTTGCTAATTTTATCAAAAACTTACTTAATTTTTGTATTTATTTTAGAGTTTTTTGGGAAATCGTACACTATACGTTAAATCAAAGATTTCGTAAACATAACTGATAGTAAAATCAATGAATTTCAAAAAAAAAAAAAATATACAATACCAGGTACAGTTATAAATTTTTTTTATTTCGAAAAAATTGATTTTATCATGTAAATATCAGCAATATAAAAATTAAAAAAAGTGTGAATAATGTATGAAAACGATTTAAAAAACACTGAATTGCAATTATTTGTAAAGTATAGATATATTTGATAATTTCATCAACAAATTACTTAATTTTTGTACTTATTTTAGAGTTTTTTTTTTGGGAAATATTAGACTATACCTTAAAGTTGAAATTGTACAGTAAATACAATGAATGTTGGAATTATTTATTTTTTCAGTTATGCTACCTACTTTTAATATCATTACTTATTTGTTTGACTTATTCTAGAGTTTTACTACTTTTTATACAAAATATGATGTATTTAAATAAGATATATGTATTTACAAATTTTCGAATTTGCAGAAAAAACTATATAATATCAGGTACCTTATTAGAATTTTTTTCTTTCGAAATATTTGATTTTATAATGTAATTATCAACACTATCAAAGATAAAAAAGTGGATAATGTATGAAAAACGATTTACAAACATTGAATTGCAATTATTTGTACCGTATATATATTTGCTAATTTTATCAACAAATTACTTAATTTTTGTACTTATTTTAGAGTTTTTTTTTGGGAAATTGAACACTATACGTTAAATCAAAGATTTCAAAAACATAACTCATAGTAAACTCAATGAATTTCAAAAAAAAATTTATTTCGAAATATTTGATTTTGTCGTATAAATATCAGCAATATCAAAATTAAAAAAATGTGTGGGTAATGTATGAAAACGATTTAAAAAATATTGAATTGCAATTATGTGTAACGTATATATATAAGCTAATTTTATCAACAAATTACTTAATTTTGGTATTTATTTTAAAGTTTTTTTGGGAAATCGTACAATATACGTTAAATCAATGATTTCGTAAACATAACTGATAGTAAAATCAATGAATTTCAAAAAAAAAAAAATACAATATCAGGTACAGTTATAATTTTTTTTTATTTCGAAATATTTGATTTTATCATGTAAATATCAGCAATATAAAAATTAAAAAAGTGTGAATAATGTATGAACACGATTTAAAAAACACTGAATTGCAATTATTTGTAAAGTATAGATATATTTGCTAATTTCATCAACAAATTACTTAATTTTTGTACTTATTTTAGAGTTTTTTTTGGGAAATATTAGACTATACCTTAAAGTTGAAATTGTACAGTAAATAAATAAATTGTTTATTTTTTCAGTTATGCTACCTACTTTTAATATCGTTACTTATTTGTTTGACTTATTCTAGAGTTTTGCTACTTTTTATACAAAATATGATGTATTTAAATAAGATATATGTATTTACAAATTTACGAATTTGCAGAAAAAACTATATAACATCAGGTACCTTATTAGATTTTTTTTTCTTTCGAAATATTTGATTTTATAATGTAATTATCAACACTATCAAATTTAAAAAAATATGTGGATAATGTATGAAAAACGATTTACAAACATTGAATTGCAATTATTTGTACCGTATATATTTGCTAATTTTATCAACAAATTACTTAATTTTTGTACTTATTTTAGAGTTTTTTGGGAAATATTACACTATACCTTAAAGTTGAAATTGTATGGTAAATACAATGTATTCGAATGATGGAATTGTTTATTTAATCAGTTATGCTACCTACTTTTAATATCATTACTTATTTGTTTGACTTATTCTAGAGTTTTGCTACTTTTTAATACAAAATATGATGTATTTAAGTAAGATATATGTATTTACAAATTTTCGAATTTGCAGAAAAAACTATATAATATCAGGTACCTTATTAGAATTTTTTTCTTTCGAAATATTTGATTTTATAATGTAATTATCAACACTATCAAAATTAAAAAAATATGTGGATAATGTATGATAAACGATTTACAAACATTGAATTGCAATTATTTGTACCGTTTAGATACATTTGCTAATTTTATCAACAAATTACTTAATTTTTGTACTTATTTTAGAGTTTTTTTTTGGGAAATTGAACACTATACGTTAAATCAAAGATTTCAAAAACATAACTCATAGTAAACACAATGAATTTCAAAAAAAAAATTATTTCGAAATATTTGATTTTGTCGTATAAATATCAGCAATATCAAAATTAAAAAAATGTGTGGGTAATGTATGAAAACTATTTAAAAAACATTGAATTGCAAATTATTTGTAACGTATAGATATATTTGCTAATTTTATCAACAAATTACTTAATTTTTGTACTTATTTTAGAGTTTTTTTTGGGAAATATTATTATGAAAAACGATTTACAAACGTTGAATTACAACTATTTGTACCGTATAGATATATTTGCTAATTTTATCAACAAATTACTTAATTTTTGTACTTATTTTAGAGTTTTTTTTTGTGAAATATTTCACTATACCTTAGAGTTGAACTTGTATAGTAAATACAATGCATTCGAATGTTGGCATTGTTTATTTTTTTCAGTTATGCTACCTACTTTTAATATAATTACTTATTTGTTTGACTTATTCTAGAGTTTTGTTACTTTTTATACAAAATATGATGTATTTAAGTAATATATATGTATTTACAAATTTTTGAATTTGCAGAAAAAACTATATAATATCAGGTACCTTGTTAGATTTTTTTCTTTCGAAATATTTGATTTTATAATGTAATTATCAAAAATATCAAAATTAAAAAATATGTGGATAATGTATGATAAACGATTTACAAGCATTGAATTGCAATTATGTGTAACGTATATATATTTGCTAATTTTATCAACAAATTACTTAATTTTTGTATTTATTTTAGAGTTTTTTTGGGAAATCGTACACTATACGTTAAATCAAAGATTTCGTAAACATAACTGATAGTAAAATCAATGAATTTCAAAAAAAAAAAAAAATACAATATCAGGTACAGTTATAATTTTTTTTATTTCGAAATATTTGATTTTATCATGTAAATATCAGCAATATAAAAATTAAAAAATTTTTTATTTTTTCAGTTATGCTACCTACTTTTAATATCATTACTTATTTGTTTGACTTATTCTAGAGTTTTGCTAATTTTTAATACAAACAAGTAGGAAAGTATAGTCGGGCATGGCCGACAATATAATACCCTACACCATGAGTATATTTTTAAAATTTTTACTTTTTATAAAATTTTTATTTTTGTAAAGAAACTTTTATGTTGAATATTACCATATTTCCAAAATATTTAAGTCATTTATTGATAAAAAACTAAAATTTCTAAATAAGGCATTATATAGGTCAAATATGGGCCGATCCTCAGTAAATTTGGGAAAAGGATATATTTCTAAATAACAGTTAGTTTTGTTGTGTTTAATTGCGATACAAATGGTTACAAGTCAATTTTAGACGTTTAAGTCATTTTTTGAAGGGGGGTTTGTATGGGGGCTAGGGTCAAATATAGGCCGATCCTTACGAAAATCTGCAGTATCATTTATACTTATATAAAACTTATTTGTGCGAATTTTTAAAGAGATAGCAGAATATTTGACGTAATTATAGCATAAAAAGTTCAAATCGGGAGGTACGGTTGTATGGGGGCTAGGTGAAATAATGGACCGATTTCAACCATTTTCAATAGGCTTCGTCCTTGTGCCAAAAAACATGCTTGGTCCAAATTTCATCAAATTATCTTGAAAATTGCGGCCTGTACCTTGCGCACAAGGTTTACATGGACAGCCAGCCGGACGGACGGACGGATGGACGGACGGACATGTCTTAATCGACTCAAAAAATGATTCTGAATCGATCGGTATACTTTAAGGTGGGTATTGGACCAATATTTTTGTATGTTACAAACATCAGCACAAACGTATAATACCCTCCCCACTATAGTGGTGTAGGGTATAAAAACAAAAACAACTTGCAAAAGCAAGAGCATAATTTACAAAAACAACGTACACTCTAAATAATTTTCTAGAATGCATAACAATGAAAGTAAATAAGTTAATCTTGTTTCATACTTTTTTTGTACATTTTAATTAGAAATTTTGTTTCTATGTGAAGAAATTATCATTCTTAAGTACATTGATTACATATTGTTTATAAATATTCGCATTTTACAGTAATGCAATTTAATCATCAAAATTAAAAATAACCAAATATTTTTTTCAGTGCAATTTCAATGAAAAAATGCCAATAGTGTGTGTGTAGTGGTGATTTTTTTTATCTGCCTCTCTATCCGCCGGTATATGCCTTACAAACATCGTTTTAAAAGAGATTGAATTGAGATTGTCAATGTGTCTTCAATATTGCATTCCTATGAACGTCAGTATCGTTCATACGCTTCGATTCAGAAATACTCAAGTATAGGAATCGACGGTTCTGATTTTAAATGTACAGCTGCAATTACAATGCAACTTTGGTTTCTTCTTAAATCCCAATTAGTAAAAAAACTGTGTTATCTGTAGCCAATCGTTTTGGATTTCTGGTTTATTAAAATTTCCACCGAAGACCCTACATAAAGGTCTTAATAACACACAGTTTCACCTACACAGATCCAATAATCAATCTCGACTTCCATCGAAAAAAATGTTTTCTCTTCAGTGGCTTAATTTGAGCCTCTAGGTTATTTGGATTAAGAAGAATTCTATTGAAAATCTTAAAATAAAATTTAACCAGCATCAGCAACGCCAAAAACCTACAAGCTCGATATCAAATACACAGCTCCGACGGTCGATCTCGTCCGAACTTTAGCCCAATCTTCTCTACAAATTTATTAATCTCAGGGGTGGGTTATCAATTGAAAAAAACATTGAAAGTACGAAGGGTCTAAAAAATCTTACTCCAACGGCTGATCTGTTTGCGAGTCATATAGTGTTCGACATCCTGCAATCTTAAGAAAAATACCACTATATGAAAATCTTGGCTGGCGGACAATTTCCCACAACAATAGATGCCATTGGAAAAACTTTCGATATTAAAGAGAAGGATGTATTTGTAAGAAAGTGTAAGCAACATCAACCTCTAATTACGAATAGGGTTCCGACTGTGAACAGTAACATAACAGCAACGTCAAACCTAAACCCAACTAGGATAAAGTCGAAGAATGGAGAAAGTTTAATCTCACCAAATAGGAAAACAAGCTTTGATTCTATATACTGAAAAGGTCTTATTATACCTTTCTCAAATCCTAATAATGAGGTAGAGAATCCTATGAGGGAGAGAGACAAAGCCAAACAAGTTATTATGAAGGCGAGCACATAGGCCAAATCAGTCTCAAAGGAAAGTGTATTTGAAAAAAAACATCTCTCCAACTTGAAACAAGTAAGAAGTTAGAGTCGAAGTTTCAATAAGGTTCGTCCCTGGGAAGATCTTGTAGCAAATTTCTTCCAATTATCTTAAAAATTGCGCCTGTAGTTTGATTACAAGGTTTACATGGACGGACGGACGGACATAGCTAAATCTGCTCAGAAAATGATTCTCGGCCAATTGGTCTACTTTAAGGTAGGTATAGGACCAATATTATTGTGCGTTACAAACATCAGTACAAACCCAATAAAAAGAAGCTGAAGCTGAAAAAGAGCCTCTATCTTATGTCAAAGTAGATAAAATTTTAATAAAAAATAGAAGGTATGGTCATCAATAAGATAGTGGACTATTCAATCGCTCCTAAAAGCAAAAGACTTTTAGAGAGCGTGAGCAAAGAGCTAAGGAGGAGAGTTGATTACTAGTGCCTAGTGCGCTATTATGAAGACAAGCCAAATTAACCGCGAAGGAAAATGCGTCTAAAAAGAAACTCATCAACGTGAAGAGTATAGTAAGACGTCTCTTAAGGCAAAGTATCGAAAAGAGGCCAAAAGAAAGATTTCTGATATACAGTATACGAAGACCTGAAGAGCAAAATTCAAACAGATCAATCAACAATAAGATGGTGAACCATGTAATCCCTTCTTAAGGCAAATGATAAAAAGAGAGCGTAAACATTAAAGATGGCATGAGCATGAGATCAATGTAACATAAGTTGGTTCAGCTCAGAATTATTAATTGATTGTCAGAGACGAAACGAGATGGCTGACAATTACAAAATATTAATTGTTCCTATAGTGTAGTCCTATATTGTAATCTTATTGATTATCAGATTTAATTTACATTAAGTTAAAGAATCTAAAGAAGAAAAATCGATAAAAATACTTACTGTGATATATGATCAATCATCTTAATATGTATATTACTATTCGATTTAGTAACACTATCCAAAATCAATAGCAATATATGATTTGTAACAACTAAATCCTGTAAATATTGTTTCGTATGCAGGCTGGGATTGAAACGACGCAACAGCAGCACGAATAAATTACGCAAATCTTCGGTACTGCTTATTTGCAATTGCAATAAACGTAAGCGTTCACGATCTTCATCGCTTAGATGTGTTACTTTCTTATAGGTTTCTATTGCTTGCAAAAATTCACGTATTGCAGTGACGAGTAAATGCATGCGACGTAAATATGGTTTTAAATCACTGCCCTCTTGACGTGAATTCAATTCCAATTGTTCGCACAACATGACACCTTCATAGGTTAAATAACTGATGACATCAAAGGTTAGTATGGTATTAATATGCTCCATATCCAATTCCAGTTGAGCGGCAAATTTCAAGAAATATGTAACCAACCAAAAGAAATGTGATGTATCAATGGGTATTTTCTGCATTACGAAGGAAGAAAGGAAGCAAGGGGGAGAAAATAATTTTAATTAAAATGTTATGAGAGCCCATACACAAGGAGATATATAATACTTACTAGATTTGTTAATAATTGGGAGTGTAATTCCTCTACTAGGTAACCATAAATTGCTTAAGATATTTTATTTCTTGTTTAAATTTGGTGCCGAATCTTTATACCCTTCACCATAGTGTATTTTAAACATATTAGTTTTATAAATTTTTTCCGTCTACGTTATTATTACACCAAAAGAAAAACAAAATGAACAACAACGCTAAACGAAATAAAAAACAAAATTCACAAGGCATCTAAAACAACAGCCGTCTAAACACACTTAACGAAAAACAAAATAAACAACGCAATAAAACCAACCGACTTCCAAATATACGAACAGAATTTACAAAAACAAAATACACAACTCAATGACGCCAACAGCATCCAAACATAAAAAATACACAGCTGAATAAAACCTACACACGCACATGTACATCTCTATCCAATTCACAGTGTTGTTGTTGCATTTTTATAAAAGCATGAAAAAATGTGGCTTTTTTGATGAAATTTTCAGAGGTTGTCTCGGATTTTTGCTCATATCTCCGTTATTTATAGACCGATTTTGTTGATTTTAAATAGCAATCTTCTCGAAAGCATGTCTAACTGAATTATTGAAGATTCGGATCTCGCCGATATCTGGGGACCTCTAAAAACTGATTTCAACAGACAGACAGACAGACGGACATGGCTTAATCGACTCCGCTATCTATAAGAATCCAGAATATATATACTTTATAGGGTCGGAAAATTATATTCTAGAAATTGCAAACGGAATGACAAACTCACGAAAATGAAGGGTATAAAATAAATAATTAGTATAAGCTCTAATACCATATCCGGAAGGTCCATTTGTATGGGAGCTATGCGAAATAACGGAGAGGTTCTCACCAAATTGAAGTTCCGCCTTTTTTGACCAATATAAACCTATGTGCCAAAGTTTATTATGATATCTTTAAAATTGTGACTTGCACTTATACAAACATATTTAAAATTAAGTCGCGGGAAGACGGACAGACTCTAGAATAGCCTTAAAAAAATTTAAAAACAAACTTTATTTTTTTACATGAAAATAAATAAGCAAATACGACAATAAAAAATTAATTTTAACCTCCCCTGAATTAAGAGCCATTTTCGACGCTTTTACCCCAATGTGAGGTGTCAGAAAATACTTCCGGCTCATGGATTCAACACAGCAGGTTAGCCTGAACACAAATGCTGCAAAACAGGAATGCCAAATTGTTTAGAAGCTATTGACGAGACACATATTCGGATAGTTTGACCAAATAATAGCGGTTCGATGTATTACAACTATAAAAACACGTTTAGCACCGTATTATTGGCAGCTTATGATGCTAACTACGTCTTCACATATGTTGATGTCGGAGCTTTAGGTAGCCAGAGTGATGGTGGTGTACTTACCAGAAGCCACTTTGGAAAGAAATATTTAAGTAACACTTGCGATGCCAACTTAGAAGGAACTTCTATAAATTTTCTCTACTATTTTGTCAGCTATAACGTATTTCCATTGAAAGATAATTTAATGCGAACATTTTCGGGACGTAGCTTACCGCAAGATAAGAAAAAATTTTATACAGTTGTCATAGAAAATGCTTTTGGCATTTTGGTCATCAGTATACGGTATATACGTATAAAATTTCAAAGTAAATAAGATTTAAACTATTATTTTGAGTAAAAATAGATATGTTGTAATAATTTACAACCTATTATTAATTAATTCCTATATGGTTATCAGAACTTCTCTCAATAAAGTAAAAAAAATATATATATTTTAAGCACTTACATTTTTTATTATATTAGCGACACTGTTTCTGTTTTGTGGTTGACAGAAATATAAATTAGCTTAATTCGACTGTGCTGCCGTCAAAAGAATCGTCTTCATATACAGCTTTTTATGTTTTTAAACAATTTCATTTTTCCAAATTAAAAAAGAAAATATTTTAAATTTTTATAAAAAATGAATTTTTTATACGCCTAATACGTCTTTTATGCACAAACAGACTTATATATCAGTTGTTGACATGCTTTTACCATTTTTACTAAAAATATTTGTAGCTGACTCAAATTTAAATAAAATATCAACAATATCAGTAAAATATCGAATGAAATGGCTTTATTAGAATTTTTAATACATATGGAAATAAAACATTTAATAGTATCCGAACGAACGTTCGGGTACGGGATCAGAGTTCGGTAAAAAGTTAGGTTAGGTTTACACAGGTAGCCAATTTCGGCTTTACTTGGGTCCATGTTGATCCCTTTGTAAAAATACGTGTAAGAAGAAGAAAAGAGAAGAGAGGGAGATATAGAGGAGAGTGAAAGAACAGATACAGTTCCAAAGAGAAGTAGATGATGAGAAATGAGAAAGCCAGGGCAGCTGCCGTGGATGAGTAGTGTGAGTTATAGGATTCACACCCAATTTGAAAAATTAATGAACTCTAGAAGACGTTCTAATTGAATGTTTGACAATTCGGTTAGATCACCAAAGTAGGTCGATCCAAGCGTCTGAAAACGAGCCTCCGCCAAAGCAGGAAATGCTGATGCATAAAAAATAATACAATTTTTTTTAAAACAAGTAAGAGTGCTATATTCAGCTGTGCCGAATGTTATATACCCTTCACCATAGTGTATTTTAAACATCTTTTACAAATTTAAAATTTTTTCCCGACTACATTATTATTACATCAAAAGCTAAACAAAAAGAAAAACAAAAGGTGAAGGGTAAAAAAGAACAACAACAACGCTAAACGAAATAAAACACAAAATACACAAGGCATCTAAACCAACAGACATCTAAACATTTATAAAAATGCAATTTCTAAAAATTTTAAATGAATATATCTTAAAACTAGACATATTTCGGAATTTGTTTTGAAATGTGGATAATGTATGAAAATCGATTTAAAAAAACATTAAATTTAATTATTGTAATTGTAAATGCACAGATTTCAGCAAAATTGTAGATATATTTTGGAATTCGTTTTGAAATGTGGATAAATTTAATTATTGTAATTGTAAATTCACAGATTTTAGTAAAAATCTAGAAAACACTTCCTATAATAAAATTTTAAATGTATATATCTCAAAACTAGACATATTTTGCAATTCGTTTTGAAATATGGATAAAATTCAAAATTTCTATATTTCAATTAATTTTAATAGTGTCGATTTAAAATTCACAGATTTCAGTTAAATTCTAAAAATCGTTAAAGAAAGTATTTACTTTTCTATAGTTTTTTAATTAAAGCTTTTGATAAAAACATTCTATAATGAAATCTATACGTTAGAAATAATTGCAATTCAATGTTTTTAAATTTAATTTTTTTTAATTTTGATATTGTTGATATTTACATGATAAAATCAAATATTTCAAAATAAAAAATTTGTCTAACAATGTACCTGATATTGTATAGTTTTTTGCAAGTTCGAAAATTTTTAACTATATATATCTTAAAACTAGACATATTTTGGAATTTGTTTCGAAACATTAAATTGCAATTATTAGTAACGTCTTTTTTTTTCTTATTCTAGAATAAGAAGTGAAAAATAAAATAACGCATTTTTTGGGAAATTCATTGATTTTACTATTAGTTATGTTTATGAAATTTTTGATTTGAAGTAGACACATGCATAATGTAGTATATTCAAATGAATATACTTAAATCATATTTTGTATAAAAAAGTAGCAAAACTCTAGAATAAGTCAAACAAATAAGTAATGATATTAAAAGTAGGTAGCATAATTGAAAAAAATATGTAATTCCTTGTGAACATTTGCAAAATTCACTACACATTTGTGGTGTTTGATATTGTCATAAAAATATCAAACATTACTTTACACTTTATCATGTATGTGAACGACTTCATTTAACTTATTATTCTATATAAAATCAGTAAGAAAGTATTCACTACATTATGTTTTTTTTATATTTCAAATCAAAGATTTCACAAACATACAGCTGATAGTGAAACCAATGAATTCATATATCTGTAAATTAAATCTGTAAATTAACCTTAAAATTAAATATATTTTAGTTTTATAAAATATTTTTATCATACTGGTTGACCATACTAGTAATAATGATTAAATAATTGAACAAAATAGTTATTTTAACATACATTTGAATTTCTAGAAATTTTAAATTCTTTATCTCAAAACTAGACATATTTTGTAATTCGTTTGAAATTTGGATACTAATATATTTAAATTAATGTTTTTAAGATACGTTATATATTTCAATTAATTTCAATGGAGATTTTTTAAAATTCACAGATTTCAGTAAAATTATAGAAAAAGTTAAAGAAATTATTTACTTTTCTATATTATTTTAATTAAAATTTTTGAGAAAACACTTCCTATAATGAAGTAATAATTTCTCAAAAATATGGATAAAATTTAAATTGATATATCTCAAAACTCTAATAAGTAGTTGAAAGAATTCCTTCACTCTCTTTTTTTGCAAACATATCATGTATATAAACGACTTCATATAACTACTTATTATACCCTTCACCTTCGTGAGAAGGGTGTATATAAGTTTGTCATTCCGTTTGTAATTTCTATAATATAATTTTCCGACCCTATAAAGTATATATATTCTGGATCCTTATAGATAGCGGAGTCGATTAAGCCATGTCCGTCTGTCTGTCTGTTTATAAAAGCAACAACAACACTAAATATAGAAAAAGATGTACACGCGTGTGTGTGTGTAGGTGTATTTGGTTTTATTCAGCTGTGTATTTATTTGTATGTTTGGAATCCAAACATACAAAAAATACACAGCAAAAAAATATGATTTGTATTTTATGTTAAAATAAAATAATTTTCCCTTTTGTTTTGCAAACATATTTTTTAATGAATAGAAAAAAGTATTTAAAACGTTTTCAATTATATGAGAGTAGATTGTGAGTTATTGTACAATAATTTTTATGCGAATAATGTAAGTTTGGAATTTAAAACTAACACAAATTTTTTCCAAGTGCTTTTTAAAACAATTTTTTTTACGATAAACAAAAACAAAATCTACTTCTCGTCAATGTTTACCAGCAATGAATCAGAGGTCGAAGTCGACCGGCTTCGAGTCGGAGCTTAGCCGCCGCCGAACTATATTTAGTTGCTTGAGCCGCCGCCGAAACATTCGGCTTAAATCGACTCAAATTTTTTAATGTTTTTATTAAGGGTATATAAGATATTCACTACATTATAAATCACACAACGATGTTTATTTAGCTGTATTTTCAACTGTAAAAGTAAAAAAGGTTTGAAATATCACAAAAACTATAGAATGGTACAGTTGTAATTACACTACAATGTTTTTGTGAAATGTTTTTGAAGCTAATTGCACAAATATATGTTGTTTTCTATAGTTTTTAATAAATACTAAATTTAACAATTTTCTAATTCATAAAGATTCAAATTAAAACAACGATGTCCTTCTAAAAAGTCCGTAATAAAATTAAAAAAAAACTAAATCGGATATTTCACAAAACTTTCTAAAAGAATGAATATATTTTGTAATTCGTTTGTATATACTAATATATTTAAATTAATGTTTTTAAGATATGTTATATATTTCAATTAATTTCAATGGAGAACAATTTTTTAATTTGTAAAGATTCAAATTAAAAAAACGATGTTTTTCTGAAAACTCCCTAATAAAATTAAAAAAAAAACTAAATCTAAGATTTTACAAAACTTTCTAAAATGACAATAATAAGTATCTAAAATTCTTATCTAGAAAATGTTTTGATTATTTTTTATTTACATGACAAAATCAAATATTTCACAAAACATTATAAA
This sequence comes from Lucilia cuprina, assembly GCF_022045245.1. Classification (NCBI taxonomy): domain Eukaryota; kingdom Metazoa; phylum Arthropoda; class Insecta; order Diptera; family Calliphoridae; genus Lucilia; species Lucilia cuprina. The sequence continues at coordinate 57,715,696 of NC_060952.1, read as the reverse complement.
AAGTGCAATTTCGAAAAATTTTAAATGCATATATCTTAAAACTAGACATATTTTGGAATTCGTTTTGAAATGTTGATAATGTATGAAAATCGATTAAAAAACATTAAATTTAATTGTTGTAATTGTAAATTCTCAGATTTCAGATAAATTCTAGATAAATTATTGCAATTGTAAATTCACAGATTTCAGAAAAATTCTAGATATATTTTGGAATTCGTTTTGAAATGTGGATAATGTATGAAAATCGATTAAAAAACATTAAATTTAATTATTGTAATTGTAAATTCTCAGATTTCAGATAAATTCTAGATAAATTATTTACTTTTCTATAGTTTTTTAATTAGTTTTTTTCAGAAAACACTTCCTATAATAAAATTTTAAATGTATATATCCCAAAACTAGATATATTTTGCAATTCGCTTTGAAATATGGATACTATTTAAATTAATGTTTTTAAGATATTATCTATATTTCAATTAATTTTTATAGTGCTGTTTTAAATTCACAAATTTCAGTTAAATTCTAGAAAACGTTAAAGAAATTATTTACTTTTCTATAGTTGTTTAATTAAAGTTGTTTTGATAAAAAACATTCTATAGTGAAATTGTATTTACTATACAGTTTAAACTTTAAAGCATAAAATACGATTTCCGAAAAAAAACTCTAAAATAAGTACACAAATTAAGTAATTTGTTGATAATCGTTTTTCATACATTATCCACACATTTTTAATTTTGATATTGTTGATATTTACATGATAAAATCAAATATTTCGAAAAAAA